>NW_007232482.1:189461-288427 GCF_000164805.1 Carlito syrichta
TTTTGAGTTGGAGTCTCACTCTGTCGCCCAGACTGAAGTGCAGTGGCCACTCCCGGCCACCGCAGCCTTGATCTGTTGGGCTCCGGCGATCAGAAAACATTTCTAACCATGCTATGCATCAGAATCCTTCAGAGAGCTTTTTCATAATTAATTTTCCAAGGACCCACCCCAACCTTAGTGAGTCAGAAACTCTATGACTGTGCCCATCACTGTGGATGGAGATATTGAGTATGAAGTGTGAAATGGTACCTGAAAGTGTTCTGATAGCAAGCATGTTTCATAGATATATTGGCTAACCATTCAAGTATATTTATATTTTTCGATAGTAATTTTTAAAAATGTATTATTGCCTACTTTAAAGAATCCTTCATATATTCTGAAGATAACCCATTGCTAGCTATATGTATGACATATGTATGACATTGTAACTTGTTTTTTTGTGTGTATGTAAGATGACTTTTAACTTAGTTTTTAAAAATTTATCATTGTTAAATAAATCAATTTTTACATTTTTGCTTTTGTACAACTTTTTAAAAGAATATTCCCCTCACGTGAAGTCATAATCTCTATTATTTCCAAATGTTTTTTGAACTTTTAAAGTTTTAACTTTTACATTTTAGTCTTAAATCCATCTAGAACTCATTATTTGCTTAACAGTATAAAGCAGAAATCTAACTTTTATTATTTTCCACATATATAACCAGATATCCAGTATAATGTGTTCACAGTCAATTAGATGACTATTTCAGGAAGTTCTATCTGTGAAGCAAAAAGGAGACACTGGGCAATGCAATAGAGGCTGGAGATGAAAGACTTTCAGTATATTTACAGAACAAGTTCTAGAAACAGGACCCCTATCACGGGCATATCATTTGCACAGTTGCAGAGGGCTCTATCTCTAAAAGAACCTTGAGATTATAAAAGTATAAATGCTTTGCTATTACCATATGAAATTCTTAATAATTTTTAACATACGGCCCTGCTTTTTTATTTTTCATTGAGCCCTATAAATTATGTATATAGCTGATCTTTTCAAGGAAACATTGTTTGGCAACTGTTGTCTTTAGCTTGCTCTAATCATTTTCTAGATTTCTTCAGTTCAGAATTAAGGATATGCATGTTGCTCTTTTTTCAGAGTAAGTTCTATAATTTGCTTTTCCTTTTCTAATTTTAAAAACTACAGCTCATTTTCCAGATAAAAACGATCAAATACCAATTCATATACTGGAATTAGTGAAAGACTGCTGATTACTGTGTGATTTATCTTGCAATGAAAAAGTGATTAAAGTCATGTAATCATAATTAGTGTAACAAAAGATGAGAGAGAAGGCATGTGGTGACTATAAAATGTAAAGTAAGACTATTGTCACTCAACTATTTTCTCAATGCACATTAACTGAGTTTTTTTCTTCTTATTGAAATCTACCAATTACAAATAGAAAAAATTTGATAATCTTTGAAACTGCAAAAGTCCTCTAGCAGAGAGCTATGACCCTGCACTTTACTTTCCTACCTACATTTAGCTGAGATCAATAAACACTAAGTGACTGGAAATTAAGGTTTGGTAGTAAAATGAGAAAGCAAGAGGAAGTGGTTTGATTCCCAAGAGAAGAACATAGGTCAGATACCACAGTGGTATTCTCTACACTGTATAAGTACATAAGTATCTTCCAACTGAAAGTCCTGTAAGTCATGATAGAAAGCACCTACCCCACTTTAATTGCTTGTACTTGTCAAGGACAGATACCTTTTGGTTTGAAAAGGCACCCATTTCTCATAAAGGTAAACATAAGTAGAGGGAAAGATAGATTGAAAAGTTTGGAAATTTAATGGGTATTATGTTGAATCTGTAGATTGCCTTTGGTAAGATAGACATCTTAACAGTGTTGATTCTTCCTATCCATGAGCATGGACTATTTTTTCCATTTGTTTATGTCTTCTTGGATTTCTTTGAGCAGTGTTTTGTAGTTCTCATTGTAAAGCTCTTTCACTTCTCTGGTTAGAAAGATGCCTAGGGGAAATGACAATACAGAAATTCATATGGAAACATGAATGATCATGAATAGCCAAAACAATTCTTAGCAAAAGAAACAAAGCAGGAGGTCACACTTCCAGATTTCAAACTTTAATATAAGGTTACAGTAATCAAACAGCCTGGTATTGGTATTGGTATTGTACCTGGTATTGGTACAAAAACAGATATATAGACCAATGGGGTGGAATAGAGATTTCAGAAGCAAAGCCTCAATTTCTCAACCAACTCATCTTTGACAAAGTCTGCAACAACAACCACTGGGAAGAGGAGAACCTATTCAGGAGCTGGTGCTTGGAAAACTGGCTGACCACATGCAGAAGATTGAAACAGGATCCCTACCTATCACCACACACACACACACACACACACACACACACACACACACACACACACACTCTAAATGAATCAAAGACCTAAACATAAAGCCTCAAACTGTAAGAATCTTAGAAAATGCAGGAGACACCCTTATGGAAATTGGAACTGGCTACCAATACTTGGTCAAAACCCTAAGTGACCCTACCATAAGAAATAAAACACACAAGTGGGATCTTATCAAACTGACGAGCTTCTGCAAAGCAAAAGAAGTCACCAAGAGAGCAGGGAGACAGCCCACAGAATGGGAAAAAATATTTGCCAACTGAATATCTGACAAAGGCCTAATATCTAGGATCTACAAGGAACTCAAATGCGCCGAAAAGAAAAAAACAAACAGCCTCATTAAGAAGTGGGTAAAAGATAATTCTTAAACAAATAGATAATTCTTAAAAAAATATATATGGGCAGCCAACAGGCACAAGAAAAAGTGCTCATCCTCACTAATCAGCAGAGAAATGCAAATCAAAATCACAATGAGATACCACCTAACCTTAGTAAGAGTGGCCATCATTAATAAAACAAACAACAGAGACTGGCAAGGATGTGGAGAAAAAGTTTGCATTCCCACTGCTGGTGGGAATGCAAACTAGTGCAACCTCTTTGGAGGACAGTGTGACGATTTTGAAAGAACTAGAAATTGACCTTCCATATGACCCAACAATCCCCCTATTGGGAATATACCCAGAGGAACTCAAATCATTCTACCAAAAAGATACAAGCACACACATGTTTTTTGCAGCTCTATTCACAATAGCAAAAACATGGAACCAACCATGCTGCCCATGGAAACTGGACTGTATAAAAAAATGGGGTAAATATACACAACGGAATATTATGTAGCCATAACAAAGAACAAACAGACTTCACAGCAACTTGGATGGACTTAAGAGTCTACCATACTCAGACTATTGAGAATAAATATCAATATCTACCACAGAAACAAAGAACAGAGTACCATCTGTTCTCACTCATAAGCAGACTTCAAACATTTATCATAATACTGTAAGAAAGGGATTGGCAGTAGTGGGAAACTGCCAGGGGAGGGGGATAGGATTGGCAGTTGAGGGAACTGCTAGGGCAGGGAGGGGCACACCTCATTACAAGGGTACCTGCATAATGAACATTTGCATACCTAACCCTGGATTGTATCCCACATCTTAAAAAGAAAAAAAGAAAAATCTGGGATAGGTAACACAAGACAGGGCAGGGTGCGGTAGTTCACACCTGTAATCTCAGAACTTTGGGAGGCTGAAGCAGGAGGATTGCTTAAATCCAAGAGTTTGAAACCAAACTGGGCAAAATAGTGAGGCTTTGTCTCAAAAAAAAAGAAGAAGAAGATAGAAAAAAAGGCAATACAAGACAGAGTAGAAGCTGGAGAAGTTCATAACCATGTGAGTGCCTGAGTTTGAGGGACTGGAGACCCAAAAGCAAGAGTTGTCCCCCACTGTGTTCTGGGTGGTTCTGGGATGTAGGAGGATACGGCACTTCAGGTTATATGTGAAAGATAACTTGTCTCTCAAAAGAGACATATATTCTTAAACTTCAAGTTTTTCATTTGATTTTATCATCCAATGATTACCTGGAAAAGTGACAAAAAGGGCATTCAAGGGAAGAAAACTAGTTAATAAAATCAATTATTTTCTTAGACCAGTAGAGGGACCCATTTCTCATCATAATTATTTCTCATTTCTCATCTTTGGAAGTCATTTTTCCTATCTATACTTGATTCCAGCCATTTAAAATTATTTCTAGTGATGTCTGGGGATTCACAAAATGATAATGATAAAGGTAGTTATAACAAAAGATAATATTCAAGAGCAAGTCTTGAGACAGAGTCTACTGAGTTAGAAAAATTAAAAGCTAAAATGAAAACTAAAAAGTAGATGGAAACAGGGTGTATTTTGGTATGTGCTTAAGAGGTACAAAATGACAAGACATTGTACTTTTAAAAAGGTGACATAAACTATAAACCAATTCAGGAGTCAAGGTGATAACAGAAAACCAAAGAAAAGGATATCCAAAAGTGGAAAACTCCTGGGATGACTCTGTTATGGACTTGAAGTCTGTATAAATAAAAATTCTCTCTGCTTCAAGGGGAGATTAGAATAGAGATATCTACTTTGCTAGAAGAAAAGCAGAGAAAGATGAGAAGTAAATAAAGTATTACAATGATAATAGGTATCCTAAGTTGTGAATTTTTTTCTGTTTAATATAGAACAGTATTTTCTCATGTACATGCCAAAATTCAATAGTAAAAGGTAAAATCAATTTAGTAGTTTGTGATAGTCATTAAAATACAAAAACTAAACAAGAAAAGCAACAAATATGAAGCGAACATAATAGAAGAGAGAAGAAATAAAATAAAATAGAATTGGAAGTATCAGGCTGCATTGACTATTGAGAACAAATATTAATTTATAAAATTATTGCATTAATATTATATGTATGTATGCAAATGCATTTCTTACTTACAATGGGAGTAAAACATATTTTTAAGTACAGACTCTAGAAAACCTCTACATTTTTTTCCAGCTCTAGGAAAATGATTTAACATTGGATTCTTGGGGAGAGGGAAAGCTTATTTCAGGAGACTGGGAGATGTACAGAAATAAGGAAACTATAATTTTAAAAACACAGTCCATATACAGGGTAGAGAAATTGTGTTATAGTTACACAGAACTTTGTGTGTATGTAACATTGTTTTTAGTTAATTTGATCAGGATATATACTGATTTCAATGTAACTTAAACCAAACTTTTTTAGATTTATTTGATAAGAGAAGCTGTTGGAATTGGTATAGTGAGAAATAAGAATAAAGTAAAATTGGAAATGTGTCTTCTTTAATTCACAGTATAGAACAACTATCTATTATACCTATGAACTCTAGAATAAAACATGTCTACTTGCTGCATTCTTCGCATTCATCAAATTGAACTTGTAAGGGAGTAACAGAAGACCGCTTGATAAAACAAAAATCTGTGAAAGTGGTAAAACTAAATAAGCTTTTGCTAAAATATTATATACAATTCACAAGCATTTACGTTTCACTGTACAAATGTTAATCCTTAACTCAGACGTTGTCTCACCGAATGAGGGAAAACTGAAGCCTGTTAAAACCCAGACAGTGCAGCTGAACCAAGGAAATGGGGAAAAGTATAAACAAACCAAATGCCTAACCTTGTAATGCAGACGTGTCAACATAAACATAACTGTACTTCTCATTTTCCTCACATATATTGGCAAGACAATAGAAACTAACTTTGCACTGTACAAACTGAACAGAGGTATTTCATTTTATTTCTGAACACAGCAATTTGATCCTCTCCTAGAATTACTGAGTAGTGTGAATAATCATATTTTTACACTTGTATATATTTTTTATTCCAGAGGGTACTAGTCATGTTTTTAAAAGATATATATCTACAGCAATAACAATAAAGAAAAATGAGGGATGTATCAATTATCTTTCTCTGTGTAAAAAATACCCTAAAATGTATTGGCGTAAAACAAGAAGCATGTATTATTTCTTCCAACTATTTAGATTGCTTAGGCAATCTTTTCTGTGTAGGCAGGCTCAGCCAAAGCTGAATGGTCTAGAATCATCTCACCCACTTGTCTACCTACGGTAAATTAATTACTTAATAGGGTTCTCGTTTTAGCTTTCTTATCCTCCAGAACTATAGTGGGTGTCTGCACAACATAGTGTCAGGGTTTCAGTGAGCAATAAGAGAGCAAAATCCAATGAATGAACAGTTTTTATAAGCCTTTGCTGGTCTCATTCTTGCTAGTGCTAGTATTCTGTCAAATAAAGCAATATGGATAAGTCAAAAATCAATGGGTGGAAAATAAACTTTACTTCTTGATAGAGGAGTTGCAAGTTGAAAGAGATGCAAAGTTCAATGACAAAGGTTAGTGTGTATAGAGAGGGTAAAATTTACTATTTTTGTAATTTACCAAAGAAATTACGATGACTGAGATTTTTGGAACAAAACCAAAACAAAAAAATATAAAATTTATGATAATAGCATTAAAAATCTTTTTTCTGACTTTTGAATTCAACTCAAATCTCATGTAGGAAACCTAAATTAGTATTTTGATTGGATTAGAATTTTGAAGTCCCATAGAATTAATATTTTGATATTCTATATTTCAAAAATGTTGAGTGCTGACATCATCTAGATTTTAAATGAACATAGCAGTTTTACTGTTCTTTTCATTATGACTTTTCTTCAGCAAGAGAGAGCCTTCTCCTAACCTCTGAGGATAAAGATAAGTAGAACATTAGTTTAAGTCTTAAGTCTGTAGTCTCCTTCAGTTATCAACTCTTCTGACATTGAAGATCTTTTCATACTTCACACATTCTGCCAACTCAGATTTCAGTCATGAGTAAATGAAATGCTTGATGGTGAGTTGGAGAGGGGAGTCGAGATAGAAGGTAGTGGCATTCAGGCACCTCCAAAATCATATATATGTAGGAAGTCACTTATTTTGCCTGTGAGTAAGAGTCATCTTGGGATTAGTCTAATGAGAATTTGGAAATAATTATGAGACACTTACCAAATGACATCAGTTTTTGATGTGCAAAGCAATGCTCATCAGTAAACTTTTTGTTAGTAATGACATGGCACATGTATCTTCATAAATTAGAAACATTCTCATAAAATAAATAAATCTTTTATTTCTTAGATCAAGTCTAACAAGCATAATGATATATTAGATAAACCAAAGTCTGGAGGATCATCTTTCATAAGGTTTATTATAAAGTTATTTACTTCATAACATTCTACATAGGGAAGCAGAAAAACTAGTACATACATATGTACACTAGTAGTCTGAAAATAAATTGTTTTATAAGTTGCTTACTTCCTATTTATTGTCTTAAATAATTGACCAGGTGTTCATACAAGCCAACTTTGAGGTTTCAAAATTCTTTCCAACCTCTCTATACCCTTGGGGCTATACTTACCTCAGTGAAAAAAAAGGAAAAAAAAGAAAAGAAAGAAAGATCAGGTTCCCTCAGACCACAGGAAGAGAGCTGTTTATTATAAGCAGTAAATGCCAAATGCATTATTGGAAAAACAACAAAGGTGATTGCACCCTACCCCACATGAATACCTCAGAGTTTTGTTGTTGTTGGAGTTTAGCTGATTCCATGTAAGAAGACTGTAATATAATACTGAGCATTTTAAATAAATATAAAAGTCTCAATAAAGTCTTTGCAAAGTTAGTTACCTATTCTGTCTAAGCAGGTAAATCAACAAAAAAAAATATCACAGTATGGCAGGTTTAGAAATACCTGAGAAATAGGACATTTGCCAGGCTGTAATATCAACCAATGGTAGAAGTTCACCTAGTACAACATATTGCTAATAAACATGGTTGGAAAAAAACAGACATTTTGAAGCATTCTTTACCCTATGATAACCGAAGAATTTGAAAACCATTTATGGTTGATGAAACCAAGACAGAAAAGAGAAAATTGTTATATTATGCTTATAAATTTTAATTTTTTGTAAATGAATATGAGAAAAGTAAGGTTGGCGTATAGCAGCATTTGTAACTACAATTTTGCATTTATAGTTTTTCAAAGCTTGATATTTTCAACAATATTTGTTACTAATTTTAATATCTTCTATAATGTCAGTTGACGTAAAAAAGCATCAAGTACTCAAAAAAAGTCACTTGAGATCATATTAGTAGCCGGGCTCGGTCACTTGGCCTGTAATCCCATGCCTTTGGGAGGCTGAGGTGAGTGGATTGCCTGAGCCCGCGGGTTCGAGACCCGCCTGGGCAACTTGGAGAGACCTCATCTCTACAATAAATCAAAAAATCAGCAGGGCGTGGTAGCGCATGCCTGTAATTAAGGCTACTTGGAAGGCTGAGGCGGAAGGATTGCCGGAGCCCAGCAGGTCGAGGAGGCGGTGGCCGGGAGTGGCCACTGCACTCCAGTCTGGGTGACAGAGTGAGACTCCAACTCAAAAAAAAGAAAAAGAAATTAATACTTTATCTAAAATTACTAACTGCTGAAATGGGGATAAGCTTATTTTAATACTATTATGTTGAGATAAGCTCATTTTTACTTATATAAAATTAGGTACCTAGACAATTGTAAAATATTAATTTTTTTTTTTAAGTTTGTCTTTTATGACAGAAAGTTAATTTTAGAAATTTATCCTCTCACTGTTTTGGCAACTAAATAATATCTTTGAAGAAAATTACTTACATTTTAAAGTTTAACTATAAGATGTTTTATAAACAGCCTCACAGACAAAAGAACAGAATAAAAACTTAGAAATAGAAAAGAAATTTCATTTTATACATAAGATAGTCACATGATTTCTACTCTTTAAATCTTTTCACCTACAATCTACTTGATTTTGTCATGAGAAAGAATGCAATAAACCATTATTTTAGTAATTGTTTTACTCTTATTCATGTTTAAAATATAAATAAAATAATTTTTCAGTACAAATATATCAGAGAAATAATTTTTAATATCTTCTGATATGTTGTATTATAATAAGGTTTTAATAAGTCTTCTTTATGAATGCCTAAATTATTGTGCACAGATGACTGATATATTTAGTAGCATTGATGCTTAACTTTAATCTTGGTTTCAGAAAGTGGTAAATATATTCTAAATTTATAATAAAGGAATATCCCACATGCACTTTGACTAAAATATATAGGGCTGTACATGGTATAAAAATAAAAATGACTGAGTGATAGTTACATTTTTGCAATTCAACTGAATATATTAATGTTTAAGGAGATTTTATTTTGGCTTTTTTTTCTTATTGAATGTTGAAGCGTTCTTATAATATTAATTGAACAGCAACTATACACCAATGTATCCAAGAAGAAATATAGGACAGAGGGTGGAAATGTCCATTTTATTGCATAATTGAACAATTCCTTCTGATTGATTGCTTACAGAATTGGCCCCAACTCTTCACTCTTCTTGGCATTTACATCTCAGCAACAGGACTATGCAGCTTTCTCTTTCATAGAGTGGAATCTATTTTCCTACTGCTTGCTTTTGGGTTGGCCTTTTGACTTGCTTTGATCAGTAGAATGCAGCAGAAATGGCACTGTGGCAAGTATAAGCCTAAGCCTCTAGAGAGTGTATGCCTCTTCTCTCACTTGGATTCCTACCAATTCCATAAGACCAAGCTCAAGCTATCTTGCTGGAGGATGAGAGAACATGAGGAGAAGAGCCAAGCGCCTCAGTCATCTCTTCCAGAAACAGAGTTGCTAAACTGATGCAAGCAGACCAGAGATACAAGAGTGTACCCAATCAGATCAGAAAATCTGGCCAGCTAGGCCCAGGATAAGTAACCCACCCATAGATTTACAGCAAAGATGTTTATTGTTGCATGTGGCTGAAAATTTTGGTTGTCACATAACATTATTGTGTCAATACCACATACACTCCCATATCTTATTACTTTCTTGCAACTTATTCACATTGATCTTTCATTGTCTAAGGATACTGAGTTGTGTAAATAAAGCAATACTGAGTTGTGTAAATAAAGCAATACTGGATAGGAAGAGTCAGGATTAGTACCCAAGTTTCCTATCTGTGAAATCAAAGAAAATCTAGTTCAACTGTCAGGGCCTCTGTTTTCTCATCTGTGTAATGAATGTGTGTTATGTGTTATGTATGATGGAGGTGAGAAGAAATGTTTGATCTCTCAGAGTTCTACTGCCCTAACACGCTGTGGTTCTGTGATCTTATGCTCAATGTGTCCTATACTTCTCATACAACTCTTCTATTCATGTTCTCTCATTAATCTGATAAACCAAAGAAAACTGTTATTAAAGGTGAATAACAACACACTCTATAAACCTTTCTGCACAACAATTTAAACACTAACAAAATTATTTGTTGAGTTTCTCTCTTTATGCCAAGAAACAGTGAGTGGTTTACATATATCTTTTTAAGGAATCCTCAACAACAAAGAAGATAGATACTATCATTTCTCTTTTACTATAAAAAAAAAAACCTAAAGCTCAGAATGGCTAATTTACCCCTCTAAGTTTACATAATAAATGATCAAGTTATATTTCAAGCACATGCCTATCAGAAGCAAGAAAAATGATCGCTTACCTACCTATAGTCAAGCAAGTGTTTTTGAGTATTATCTTAAATGCATAGCTGACTTCTTGTCAGATATTAAGAAATATTATTTTTCAATGACTCCAGAAACTATATGGTTACCTATGTGTAAGCAAAGCCCTTACGGGACCAAAATTAAATATTTTTGGATTCCTAAATACAATATTGCTTTTTGGTGAGGAAAGAATATTTCTAAATCAAAATGTGTAGGGGGAAGTAATGGAACCCAAAGAATAATACCTATTGGCTCTTTCCAGTTTTAAATTGGTCTTCTCAGTAAAAGTTGTAAAAACAAAAAACAAAAACAAAACACTCATGCTCCCCAAAAGATAAGCAGCATAATCAAGTAACAGTCACCAGTCACTTTATTTTTCTTTTTAATTTAATATCATATGGGACATAAGTGATTTTTGTGATGATAATGAATATGAATATTTATTAAACATCTCTTGTGTAATTAGGATAAGAAAGTATACTACGTAGTCTATCCTCAGTATGTCATAATTTTTTAGAGATCAGACATATTTTGGATAGCACATTGTTTCTATGGACAAGCTTGGCACAAGAACACAGAAAAGTTAGCCCATCACAATTATCTGGGCCGAGGAGCCAAAGATGTTCATCTGGTCTTGGCTGAAGCATGCAGAGAAGACTTAGAATCATATTATGTCAAGAGAGGACGTTAGAGAACACAGTCTTAACTGTCTTTTTACCTGTAAAAAGTAATTTGAAAGGCAAAGTTAGTTATTAAATATATAGGTTGTAACGATCAACAACCCTAACTATGTTCACATTTGGTAACTTTCAGCTCTCAAATTTTCACTTCCCCAGTGACACCACTTTTCTCAAATGGTGGTGAGAAGCAGTATGTACTCAAATTATGATTGAATATTATACCACCTAACAAGAATATCTGAGTCACCTTTGTCCCTTGCAATAAGCCAAATTGAAAAGTACCTGAGAAAGCAATTTTGAGTAAATTTCTTATTCAAAACAATCTCGACAGTACTAATGCAGCCTTTTCCATTTTATTCCAACAACTAAATACATGCACAAAAACTCTGTTGAGAGCTGATCAATATGTAATCAAAGAAATTACACCTTTCTCATTCTTTGTTTCTTTCTCTTATTTCCATTGAAATAAGTTCTTTCTTTTCATAAGTTTCAGAATTCTGCCATCCTCTTGAAATTCCATATTAACTGCCAAGATGAAAACCATTCTATCTAGAGTTTATTCTGGAGAATAAATTCTGTTTAAAAAATACATTTTAAAGATTCAAATGACATACTTTTGAAAGTTTTTTTTAGAAAATATATGCATTCACATTATTAGTCTGTAATTTGAAATACATTCTAAGAATACTCAGCTTTAGGAAATATCTTTCTGCCTCAGATATTTTCTTACTCTTTTATTGTGGCACATAAAATGTGCCATCTTAGTAGTTTTTAACTGAGCAGTTCAGTAGTGTTAAGTATATTTATATTGTTATGAAAAATTTTCATCTTGAAAATCTGAAACTCTATAACTATTAAACAACCTCCTTCTTCCCCTTCCTTAGCTTGCTAACCAATCAGATTGGTAACCACTGATCTGCTTTCTGTGTCTGTTAATTTGATTAAGTTAGATATCTCATATAGGCAGAATATTTTATTATTTATGTTTTTGTTGCTGGCTTATTTCACATGGCATAGTTTATTTAAAATTAATCCATGTTGTAGCATATGACTGGATTTTCTTCCTTAACGCCAAATATTATTGTATGTATATACCACATTTCTTTATTCATTCATCCATCTCTTAACTATTATAAATAATGCTGCTTTGAACATGGATGTGAAAATGTATTTTTAGTTTTAAGTTATTTTTAGTTTATGCATCAAAACTACAGTGAAATACCATCTCATACTGCTCAGGATGGCTAACATTAAAGAGTAAAAAAAAAAACACAACAAAACATGTTGGTGAGGCTGCAGAGAAAAGGGAACACTTCTACACTGTTGATGGGAATGTAAGTTAGTTCCTTTATGGAAAGCAATGTGATTTTTCTCAAATAACTAAAAATTGAACTACCAAATGATCCAGCAATCCCATTACTGGGATATAGCCATAAGAACATAAATCAGTCTGCCAAAAAGACACCTGCACACATATGTTCACTGCAGCACTATTAACAATAGCAAAAACATGGAACCAATCCAGATGTTCATTGAAAGTGTACTGGATAAAGAAAATGAGGTACATATATATGATAGAATATTATACAGACATAAAGAAGGATAAAATCATGTTCTTTGCAGCAACATGAATGCAGCTGGAAACCATCATTCTAAGTGAACAATCACAAAGTCAAAAACTGAATGTCGCATGTTCTCCCTTATAAGTGGGCCCTAAACATTGAGTAGACAAGCACAAAGGTGGGAACAACAAATGCTGGGCACTACTAGAGAAGGGAGGGAGGGCGAGGGCATAAGGGCCACACAACCATCGGTGTCACGTTTACTACCGGGAAGAGACAGGACTCTTAGCAGCCCAGATCTCACCTAAATATTACAATTTATTTATGTATCAAATCCTTACATGTACCCCACAACTCTAAAATAAAATAATAATAATAAATGTAAAAAAATAAATAGATGCATTCATGTTCATTCCAGTTTTTTTTTCCTTAATTTTCTACTTTGTAAAAATGTTGGAATGATGCCAAATGCCTCTTCTGTCTCTTATAAAAACAATTACTATGATTTAGGGCTCATCTGAAAAATCTACCAACATTCTGCTGGCATTCCATATGAATGGATTACCTGCTTATTTCATTTATGCCACAGAACTAACTGGAAACATTATGCATGAACAACAAGAGTATAGCTTAACAATTTTTAAATGAAGAAAAAAAGGTGAATTTTGAGGATTATATATATATATATATATATATAGAGAGAGAGAGAGAGAGAGAGAGAGAGATTGCTTAAAATATAGATTGCTGTTTCAAAAGAAAGGTTTTAGCACTAGTAAATTTTATAATTTTTTCACAAAAAATAAATAAACCTAACCTAAACTCAACTGAAACCTTTATCTAATACTGTTTACATTCTCAGATAATCATTTTTTATACCTCTTGAATTAATCTGCTAAAGTAATGACCCTGTCAAATAATCTAAAAGATGTTTCATTCTCCATACTTTTCCGTTGGAAAAGATCATTGCATGTTTCTAATTCCATTTAAACTTGAAAGATAAAAGTGTAGAAATGGCTTTTCCTCCCTTAATATAGCCATATAGTCTTGGTATTAGAAAATGAGCAAACCCAGAAAATCAGCATCATTCATTGTTGTTATGTTTGTTTATTCTCTTTTGCGACCTATTTGATTTTCAGAGACTCAGATGCATATTGTCTTGCACTTTTAAGCAAAAGAAAATAAGCAAAAGAAAATAAAATCAGCTTTATTGCCTTATTTTGTCCCAGTTTACCTACCATGGCAATTTCGAACAAAGTTCTGAAGCCAGGAGGCCTGAATCACAAATTCTGGCCCCACCACTTGCTTGGTGGGGATCCCTCAGCAAGTGACATAGTCTGCTACAGTTATCTCTACTCTCCTAATACATATGTTCTTAAGAGAAATTTACAAATCAATATATGAAAACAATTGGAATGGTGCTTTCTACATGGATAACAGTCAATAAATGTTAACTATTGTTATTACTAGTTAACTACTAGGTGAATACTTCAGAAAGAAAAGAATCTTTAATTATCTGTATATAACATGGAACATGTGAGCAATAAATGATGTATATATTATATACAATATTTAGTCACCTTCTGTATTAGTTTCCTAGGGCTTCTGTAAAAAAAAAAAATCACCAAAAATGGAGTGTCTTAAAGCAAGATAAATTTATTCTGTCACAGTTCTGGAGGCAGAAGTCTGAAATCAAGGTTCTAAAAATGTAGCACTCTCTCTGAAGCCTTTAGGAAAAAATTCTTCTTTGTCTCTTTACAATTTCTGGTGATTCCAGGTGATCCTTGATCCCTTGCCTGTATAACTCTGCCTTACCATGAGCGTTTTTGTGTCTTTTCTTATTCTTTTATAAAATCAATTGCCATTGATTTTAGGTCCTACCTGTATAATCCAGGATAATCTCATCTTGAGAAACTTAATTATATCTGCAAAAACCTCCTTTTTTTTTTTTTTGAACTAGTAAGCTCATATCCATAGATTCAAAGGATTAGAATATGCACATAACTTTTTGGAATCTACCATTCAACACGCTACACTTTCCTTCTCTAACATTTTATTTTTGTATAATATATCTCTTTCCCTTAAATAGGGTAAGTGCTATTATATAATAAAATAATTTTTAAATAGTTTAATAATTATTTAATAATATTTAATTTAAGTGTCAACTTTAATTTTTATTATATTTTATCTTATTATAGAGGTGTGGAGTATAAGTAAGGATTAACTAAACAAGTAGACCGCATAAAGGTGAAATCTGGGTCTTCATATGGTCTTTACTCCCCCTGGTAGAGGACACATAAGCTTTGTGTTGTTGCATGCTTCTTCCTCCCTCCTTCCTTCCCCTAGCGGTGCCCAGTGATTGCTGATTCCTCCCTTGTGCTAATGTGATTAATGTTCAGGTTCCACTTATGAGTGAGAACACGCGGTACTCAGTTCTTTGTTTCAGTAATAATTTACTTAGTATGATGGGCCCAACTCCATCCAAGTTGCTGTGAAGTCCATGATTTAGTTCTTATATATGGCGGAGTAATACTTCATCACATATATGCACCACATTTTCTTTATCTAGTCCACTTTCAATGGGCAGTAGCATTAGTTCCATGCTTTTGCTATTGTGAATAGTACAGCAACAAATATGCATGGGCAGGTGTCCTTTTGGTAGAATGATTTATGTTCCTCTAAGTATATTCCCAGGAGAGGGATTGCTTAGATCATATGGAAGGTAAATTTTTAGTTCTGTTAGGAATTGCCACACTGCTTTCCATAGAGGTTGAACTAACTTGAACTTCTACCAACAGTGAAGAAGTGTTCTCTTTTCTCCACCTCCGTGCCAGCATCTGATGTTTTTTGATTTATTGATGACAGCCATCCTTACTGGAGTTAGGAGGTATCTCATTGTAGTTTTGATTTGTATTTATCTGATGATTAGTGAGGCTGAGCATTTTTTTGTGTCTGTTGGCTGCTTGTATGTCTTCTTTTAAAATGTGTCTATTCATGTCCTTGGCCCTCATTTTAATGTGTATTTTTTTTCCTTTCACTTCATTTGAATTCCTTGTAGATCTAGATGTTAGACCTTTGTCAGATACATAATTTGTAAATATTTTTTCCCATTCTGTAGATTGTCTCCCCACTCCCTTGATGGTTTCCTTTGCTGTGCAAAAGCTTTTAAGTTTGATGAGGTCCCACTTGTCTATCTTAGCTTTTATGGCATTAGATTTGGGAATTTGGTCAAAAATTCATTGCCCACTCTGATGTGCATTAAAGTGTTTTCTATCTTTTCTTCTAGGATTCTTACAGTTTAAGGTTTTACGTTTAGGTCTATTTTTATATATGGTAATAGGGGTTCAGTTTCATTCTTCTGCTTATAATCAGCCAGTTTTCCCAGCACCATATGCTGGAAACTGTACTTTTTATTTGGTTCTCTGTCTGCCTGCTGCTGGTGTATAGAAATGTAGGTGTCTTTTGAACATTGATTTTGTTCCTCAAGACTACCAAAGTTGATTATCAGTGTAAGGAGGCTTTTGGCAGTCTCCCTAGCATTTTCACGATATAGAGTAATATCGTTTGCAAAGAAGGATAGCCTTACTTCCTTTTTTCTTATTTGGATATCCCTGATTTCCTTCTCTTTTCTGATTGCTCTGGTTAGAACTTTTAGCACTATGTGGACAGGAAGGATAAGACTGGATATCCTTGTCTTATTCCTGTTCTTAGGGGGAGTGCTTCCAAATTCTGCCCATTAACCAAAATTTTGGATGTGGGTTCACTATAAATGGCTCTTACTGTTTTGAGGAATGTTGACACTTAATTTTAATATTTTTGAGGAAACTTTGCAATCAACCTGATTTTATTCAATGAAAATAAATTTGTTATTCATGGATTTTCATTTAATTCTTTACACTAAGGGTGCACTAACCTTAAAATAGCCAGTTTTTCAATTATTCACAGTTGGGTGTTTCCATAATGCTGCTTTCAACTTTATAGTATGTTATCAGCTTCTTTACTTACAAAGTGCATAAAATGTTAGCCCTTGTTGACATTGTTACCATCTCCTATTCACAAACTTCTATATATAATGTATAATCAAGTACCAGATGGAAAGTCAGAAACTTAAAAAATAAAAACACACAATTAATTGCTTCCTCTCTATAGGTGGTATGTAGGCCAGAAATACAGAACTTTGGGAATGAAATAGGACAGCTTTAATTAAAATCAGTCATACTCTTTGCTTTGTATCAAGAGGATTTCCCGGCTTAGCATGGAGGGGAGGACAAAAAAGAATTTAGAGAGGAAACTTTGACGGGGAAGCAAGACAGCTCAAGCGCTAGCTTCAACTGAGGCTGCAACTTCATTACTAATAATGAAATGTTTAGAGATAAAATTGAACATCTATGAAGTTACTGTTAAATGTTTGCAAAAGGTGTTGTATATGGTAATATTGATTACCAGTGAGAGTCTATTGATTTTATATTTTTAAATTAAAGCATTGTCCAATTGAAAATACATTTACAAACTAAAAGCATAGTAAATCTTATCTTGAGACTAGAAATGGTATAAGATTTGCTTTTATCTAGTGAAATAGAAAAGATAGATTATATTTATATCAATATATAGAATGGAAAAGTTCTATAAGATTTCAGTGCCATTTTATGACTCTAAAGAATGAGATGTTACTTCAAAAAATGCATAGTTATTGTTTATAAGTAAAGGGAGAGAATTTCAAAAGGGTAAATTTCTTTCAAAGAGACATTTTGACTTTGTAAATTTACATGTAGACAGAAAGATTGGTTTCCCTCATTACCAATTAGAAAAACAGGTCTTCTGGAGAACCCATCTCATTTGTATATGAGATGAGAATTAAAATTACAGCAAGTTTTCACCATGTATATTTGTAAGTAAAATTTCAGTTATATCCATGTCTCTTAAGAATTTTACAAACCAAGCCCTCTATTTATTTTACCCCTTTACTTTCCCTTGTTCCATTTCATTTTCTTTTATTAAATAAACTTTTCAAAATATCAAACTAATATAGCAATTGTTGATTATGCTTTTGCATTATTATTTATTGCATTTATCTTAATAGTCTCAAAAAGATTTTATATTTTTTACTGATATGATCCCCCATATTTTAACTGGAAAATATGTTTCCCTATTCATTACATTCTACATATTTGCACAATTAAAAATAGTCTAATATAAAAACTAGGATCTGATAATTATCTAATTTATTGATAGTAATATTTCTTTAAAATACTTACAAGTAAGCAGTTTCATTTAGTTTTTTGCAAACTATAGAATGATTGCCTTTCATTGTTTATTTTTAAAAAGAAACCATGCCTATATATAAGCCAAAACATCATGTTGTATACCTTAGATATATAAAATAAATAAAAAGTAAATGAAGCCGGGCTCGGTGGCTCAGCCTGTAATCCCACGCCTTTGGGAGGCTGAGGTGAGTGGATTGCCTGAGCCCGCGGGTTCGAGACCCGCCTGGGCAGCGAGACCTCATCTCTACAATAAATCAAAAAATCAGCTGGGCATGGTAGCACATGTCTGTAATCCCAGCTGCTTGGAAGGCTGAGGCGGAAGGATCGCCGGAGTCCAGCAGGTCAAGGCTGCAGTGACCGGAAGCGGCCACTGCACTCCAGTCTGGCTGACAGAGTGAGACTTCAACTCAAAAAAAAAAAAAAAAAGTAAATGAAAAGTACTCCACAGGGAGAAAATAAAAAGAATCAGTAAACAGTCCATTCAGTAAAAGTTGTAATATTTTAAAAGACAAATATAATTAGAAAAAAGTCTCCACTTGAAAAAAAATGGAATAAAATGTTCAATTAGACACAAAGGACACAATTGGTTTGGCATATGTTCCAGGGGAGTTCATCTTCACATTCTTGGCAACAACAATGTAGGTTGTGGTTAATGATAAGATAATTGGCCAAGCTTTTCTGTTGGTCAAATGCTGAACTGTATAGCATCATCTAAGTTTCATGCACCATCAAAACTAAAACTTAGGGACAACTGGGGATAACTGTTGCTTCCTTTTGATATTTAGATTCTCTGTGTAGCAAGGGCAATGGAATACACAAGTTTTTGAATCATACATATTAACTCATTAGAGTGCTGCTTTGTGAGTTTTTGATGTTCAAGAGGTTCATTAAATTTTTGTTTATTTGAACTGGAAAATGATTAAGTGTCTCTTGCTAAAAACTGGAAGTTCAGCTATTTTAGTTCATGTTTCCCCAAAGGTGAACTATGAGATAAAGACTTGCATACATGTAATTTTGTTTGGGAGATGATCTTTGGAAACATGAGTGAGGGAGGAATGAGATAAGTGAGACGGGGGGAAAAGTCAATAAAGGGTACATTGTTGAGAAAGTTACTGATATAGACAATTAGTGTTCTACTTGAGTGGATCTGTCTGAGATGCCATGTGGAACATGCATTTAAATTGTCCTACTGAGCAACTGAAAGACTAGGAATCTATCTACCATATTTTCTATTTGTTAAGAGCTGACCATGGGTATGTGATGTTCAGTGCATATTTGGTTTGAAGGCTGGAGGAATCCTCAGATGAAGATTCAATGGGTTCTATCATGACAAGAGAGAAAACTGTCTACTTCAAGCAAGAAAATATGGAGACGGACTTCAAGGATCTTCCCCAGTGTTTTTTATTTTCATAATTTGGTCCGCAAAAT
Organism: Carlito syrichta; assembly: GCF_000164805.1. NCBI lineage: Eukaryota > Metazoa > Chordata > Mammalia > Primates > Tarsiidae > Carlito > Carlito syrichta. Next base: position 208,917 of record NW_007232482.1, read on the forward strand.
ATTTGGGATTAAAACATAGAATCCATAAAATTTTAGATAATACTGAGTGTGAATAAGGGATACACATTTTGTGCTAGATAAAATTCCTGTGAGGTGGTATTTTTCTGAATGTTTCTGAACAATTTGTTCTTGTTCCCATAAATATAGTCAATTTTAATCTTTCAAAATTATCTTTCTTTCCTTCATTTAAAAATTAAATTTAAAACTTTTAATAGCCCTTTGAAAGTATCTTTAATTGAGGTCCACTTTGGGGTCTTTCTTGTTTCCAGAGGTTTTTTTTTTTAAGTCATGCCTGAGCCCACTAAATCTGCTCCTGCTCTAAAGAAGGGTTTCAAGAAAGCAGTCTCCAAAACACAGAAGAAGGATGACAAGAAGTACAAGCCCAGCCACAAGGAGAGCTATTCCATGTATATGTACAAGGTGGTGAAGCAGGTTCACCTCACCCTGGAGTTTTGTCCAAAGCCATGGGTATCATGAATTCATTTGTCAATGACATCTTCAAGCACATCGCAGGTGAGGTGTCATGCTTGGCACATTATAAGAGCTCTACCATCACTTCCAGGGAGATCCAGATGGTCATGCCCCTGCTGCTGCCCAGGGAACTGGCCAAGCAGGCTGTGTCTAAGGGCACCAAGGTTGTTATCAAGTACACCAGCTCCAAGTAAATGTGCACATACTAGCTGTCGAATTCAAAGGCTCTTTTCAGAGCCACTACTCATCTCAAAAATCATCCACCATGACCAAGTAGCCTTCATCCCCAGGATACAGGACTGGTTCAATATTCGCAAGACCATACATGTAATTAAATACATCAACAGATGTAAAAACAAGAACCACATGATTATATCATTCGATGCAGGAAAGGTTTTTGATAAAATCCAGCATCCCTTCTTGATAAAAACCCTCAAACACCAATGTATAGAAGGAACATACCTCAAAATAGTAAGTGTCATCTATCATAAACCTATAGCTAACATATTACTAAATAGACAGAAACTGGAAACATTTCCCCTGAAAACTGGAACAAGACAAGGCTGTCCACTCTCACCCCTCTTGTTCAACATTGTGTTGGAAGTCCTAGCTAGGGAAGTTAGACAAGAGAAGAAAATCAGGTGTATCCAAATAGGAAAAGAGGAAGCTAAGTTATCCCTCTTTGCTGACAATATGATCCTATACCTTGAAAATCCAAAATAAACTGGCAAAAACCTGCTGGCACTGATAAAGAACTTTGGCAATGTCTCAGGGTACAAAATAAATGTGAAAAAGACAGTTGCATTTTTATGCACCAACAACAACCAGGCAGAGAACCACATAAAAAGCACAATCTCATTCACAATAGCCACAAAGAAAATGAAATTCCTTGACATTTTCCTAACCAGAAAAGTGAAAGACCTTTACAATGAGAACTACAAAACATTGCTCAAAGAAATCCAAGTAGACACAAACAAATGGAAAAATATTCCATGCTCATGGGTTGGAAGAATCGACATTGTTAAGATGTCCATCCTACCAAAGGCAATCTACAGATTCAATGCAATATCCAGTAAATTACCAACATCATTCTTCTCAGACCTGGAATTGACAATACAGAAATTCATATGGAAAATAAACGACCATGAATAACCAAAACAATCCTTAACAAAAGGAGCAAAGTAGGAGTTATCACATGTCCAGACTTCAAACTTTACTACAGGGCAGCAATAATCAAAACAGGCTGGCATTGGTACAAGAACAGGCATATAGACCAATGGAACAGAATGGAGATTCTGGAAGCAAAGCCCCAATTTCTCAACCAACTCATCTTTTACAAAGCATCCAATAATAACCACGGGGGAGAGGAGAACCTATTCAGTAAATGGTGCTGGGGAAACTGGCTGATCACATGCAAAAGATTGAAACAGGACCTCTACCTATCACAATACACAAAAATTAACTCTAAATGGATCAAAGACCTAAATGTAAAACCTCAGACTTTAAGAATCTTAGAAAATGCAGGAGACACCCTTAAGGAAATTGGAACTGGCAACCGGTACCTGATCAAAAACGTAAGTGCCCATACCATAAGAAATAAGATAGACAAGCAGGACCTCATTAAACTTACGAGCTTCAGCATAGCAAAATAAACCATCTAGAAAGCAGGAAGACAGCTGACAGAATGGGAAAAAATATTTGCTAACTATATATCTGACAAAGGCCTAACATCTGGGATCTACAAGGAACTCAAATGTGCCAAAAGGAAAACAACAAACAGCCCCATTAAAAAGTGGGCAAAAGGCATGAATAAACACTTCTCAAAAGAAGATATATGGGCAGCCAACAGACACATGTAAATGTGCTCAGCCTCACTAATCATCAGAGAATTGCAAATCAAAATCACATTGAGCTACCACCTAATCCCAGTAAGAATGACTACATTAATAAAACAATTGTCCAGATGCAAACTAGTGCAACCTCTTTGGAAGGCAGTGTGATGATTTTGATGATTTTGAGAGAACTAGAAATTGACCTTCCATATGACCCAGCGATCCTCCTATTGGAAATATACCCATAAGAACTCAAATCATTCTACAAAAAAGATAGCTGCACACGTATGTTTGTTGCAACTCTATTTACAATAACAAAAACACGGAACCAACCATGCTGCCAATTGAAGTTGGACTGGATTAAAAAATGTGGTACTGGCCGGGCTCGGTGGCTCAGCCTGTAATCCCGCGCCTTTGGGAGGCTAAGGTGAGTGGATTGCCTGAGCCCGCGGGTTCGAGACCCGCCTGGGCAGTGAGACCTCATCTCTACAATAAATCAAAAAAAATCAGCCAGGTGTAGTAATGCATGCCTGTAATTCCAGCTACTTGGAAGGCTGAGGCAGAAGGATCGCCGGAGCCCAGCAGGTCAAGGCTGCGGTGGCCGGGAGCAGCCACTGCACTCCAGTCTGGGCGACAGAGTGAGACTCCAACTCAAAAAAAAAAAAAAGTGTGGTACATATACACACTGAAATACTATGTATCCATAAAGAAGGACAAACATACGGACTTCACATTTTCTTGGATGTATTTAGGATAAAACATACTCAGTGATCTGTCGCAGAAAAAAAGAACAGAGTACCTTCTGTTCTCACTCATAAGTGGACCTTGAACAATTATCATAATACTATGAGAAAGGGATTGGCAGTAGTGGGTAGGGAAGAGGGGGTGAGTGGCAGTTGAGGAAAATTGCCAGGGGAGGTAGGGGCACACCTCATCAGCAAGGATATCTGTATAATGAACATTTGTATACCTAACTCTGAATTGTACCCCACATCTTTAAACTAAAGAAAAAAAAACTGACTTTAATTGAAATTCTGTAAGAGTTAATGACTGAATTAAAAACTTCCTGTATATTGGGTTTCAAGTTATTTCAGTTATGTATATATGTGTGTGTGTGTGTGTGTGTGTGTGTGTGTATATATATATATATATATATAATATAAACTATTTTTATAAGTAGAAAGCTAAAGATATGTATATATACATGCATATGATATTTATAAGTCATAAAATATTAATTGTTAAATCATTGACATGAGTTGCATATAAAGTGTTAGATGTCAATTAAAAATTTTTTTTACCACGTATAGAATATCAGATAAAAATCAAGTATTTAATTTTGTAGTTCTTAGTGATATGATCTATAATTCCAGAAAAAAAGATATCTTAGAGATTGTAAGACAATTAGCCTGTTTCTCTGACCTAGTAAATTTGGGCTGTGGAAATGGCAGTTAGGAGCTATCCACAATGTTAGAGTCATTTGATCATGGTTGTTTAGCATATCCTGCTTAAAAGTCTGAAATTCACAACATGTGTCTTCATCTCCTTTTCCTATTTTTTCTTTTTCTTTTTTTTGCATTCAAACGCTTTATATGATACTTGTATGTGTTTTTATATTATTTTACTTTTTAATATTTTTGTTCTTTACTATTTAATATTTTTACTCTTTGGTATGCACTTTGAAAATGTGTAAGGTGAAATCAAAATGCAAAATGTCACAAATTTAGGACACTACAGCTCTTTCACTTAGCAATCTTCATTTAACCAACGGAAGTGTAGTTTTGTCAATGAACTTTACTATTTGAGCCAATATTTTGGAAACAGAGGGTCTAGCCACTGTGTCTCTAAGACTGCTTGTTTACATGCTTCCACAGTTATTAGTAAACACAGCTGAATAACTAAAATTCAAAGCGAATTCCTGAACAAATAAATTTGACCTTAGTTATCATGACACTATGTACACCCTCCACTGGATCCATTTTCTTTCTCTCCCAGAAAACTGAGCATAAACTGAGTGATAGTATATTTTATTGCTTTTTTTGGGGGGGTGATGTTTTGTTTTTTTTACACAGAACAACTGAACCCGCCCAGAAAACTATTGCCTGCTATTAAACATTGATCTCTGGAAACATCATAAATTGTTGACTTCTTTGTCAGCGCTTCAAATTCTAAGGGGAACTATTCCATTAATATTGTCAAGCTACACAATATAAAGAAAAGGTTTTTGTTGACTCAGAGTTAAATTATGGGGAAAAAAACCAGGAGGAAATTGTTATAAACCAATCTGGACTTTCTCAACTCAGGCTTCCTGGTAGCAGATTCATTTTTAAAATGCATAAACTGAGTGTGGTTGGCAAATCACTTGCATTCATGACTACTGGGTCTGGAAATATATCTATTAGGCATATTTTTTTCATATTTCCTCTGGTCTATTTCATGTTTAAGCATTAATTTATTTGCATAAGTGGATAAAAACAGCAAATCTTAACAGGGAGTAATAGTGGGAGGTTGTTTAGAAACCAAAACACTTTAAAATAGCACAGCTGTTCTGATATTGTTATCATGCCAGCTATTTTTGATGGTAAGAGGCAGAAAAAACTTTCATTGCAACTATTTCACTAGCCATGTTTCAGCCATTGTGGTATGCATTTATCTTTCAATGTGATCCACCCCATATGTACACACTGAAAAGATGCCAATAAGATACATGTGCTCTTCAAAAGATAGAAGTTCATGAATGCATTTCTTGGAACTTTTAGCCTAAGGGGAGGAAACTGAACACCATGCAAGTGTCCTTACTCAAATAAGGAAATTATGCATTTTATGTGGAATAGCTTATAATCATTTTCTAAAGCATCCAAATCTAATGTAATGATTCGCACAAAGTATCAGGAACAGCCTGGCTCGAAAACCTGTGATTTCCTAGCCATTTGCTTTGCAAGCAGCATTGTTATTCCAGAGAGACACAGAGGTAGAGACCAAGAACATATGAGTTCTTGAGCTGAACAACCTCGTGCAATTATTTCTAACTAGATTTATGTCACTTTTCTGTATCTGATTCTTCACTGTTTCCTCATTTATTAAATGTTTGTTATAATAATCTCTACTTCAGGGAGTTGTTGTGAGGATTACATGAATAAATTAACAGTAGTGCCTGGCCTGTAATAAGTGTTCCTTAGGTTTGTTATCATTGAAATAAAACATTTCCATTGCTTATCTTTTAACCACTGCTTACTTCATATGTAGATATGCTTGTCTCTTGTCTACTTAGTGTAATTTAAGGAGCTCATGTGAAAGGCTAGTTTACCACTAAGACATTTTCCAACTTTCATAGCATCAAAAATTAATAAATACATTAGGGGCTTTATCTGGGGGAAAGCAACACAAATGCATAAATCCCCTATTAAAATCTGTGTAAATCTGCTTCTAGTCTTATAGAGCTAACATGAAATTACATAACCAAACTTGTTTTTTTCCTTAAAATTTTCACATATACCCTACTAATCTTGTGTTATAATTGTTCATATATTTTCTCTTTCTTACCAGAATTGCTAGAGTGTAGTACAAACTGTATCTAAGTCATCTTTAATATTTGTATTTTATATGTACTTTATATATACACCAACAAGAATTTGTTAAACATAAGGCATATTCATTAAAGGTGAAATGAAGGAGGGAAATATAGAATTACAGGATACAGGTATTATAGGAAAACAGAAACAATGCTAAGATTCTTTGAGAGGAGAGGAAACTGAGGCAGAGAAAAAGTATATGAGAACCATGAAATTCTGTAAATTCTAAGTGCTGACAGGAAGGAGCTGGAGTTGAGAGATATGAATAAATATATTTATTTTATCCATGGGAGAATTAGTCAAAAGTCTCACAACTTTATACAGAAATTAGTGTACTGTCATTCATCAACATCTAAAACCATAATATATGAGAAAAAAATTTTTAAAAAGCTTCACTCTTTTACTTGACTAAACTGTTCCGAGATAAATAATAAAAGATAAAAGATCTTATGCTTGTGAGGCATCTCTCAATTAGCAAAAAGTGTGTGTGCTTGTTTTTTTCAGACCTTTTTTTAAACAGCAGGGCTGAGCAACTACCCTGTTGCTAAGCATTTTAGAAGATCTTAACTCAAGCTGAAGAGCAGTTAGAGAATATGCAATTCTTATTGTTCAATATGAGCTCTTCTCAAGTTTATAAAGTCAAAATTCTTTTTAATACTAAACTATTTCTCGTATAGTTGTGACAAAATATGATCCTTCACCAAAGGTGATGGAGAATTCTAATTTTACCCTTAAGAAAATGTGTGAATTTACTTATACTTGGTGAAGAACAAGAAAACAGAGTATACAATATGGTAAATCCAGAGAAACAGACTTAGTTTTACAAATCACTTTTCAGCAGAGAATCACACACTCATAACACAACAAGGATCCTAGAGATTTTATCTGCCAGTGCTCCCATTTTTAAAAATGAAATTAAGGTACCCAGAAATAAAATAAATTACCTAAGATTTAAATATAGTCATTAAGTTAGGTCTAGAACTCAAAACTGAACTCAAAGTTCAGGCCCACTTACTACAATATGCTGCAAAATTTGGGAAGAAAATATAAAAAATACAAAACATTCATCCTCCAGTGAACAAATTGTAGTGTCTCTACCTGGAGTCTCACTAAAGTAATTTGTCTAACTAACTAAATGGGGGGAAAAAAAGAAAGAGAGAGGCACACCAGTCAGAGAAATCATGACTCTAGTAGGGAGGACCAGAGTGGGTAAGAAGTATCAGATTAAAGTTTCTGAAAGAAAAATTCATGTATTTAAACCAGAATTTACTTGTCCTCGTTTTCTATTTATTGTTTGGTCATTGAGCTTAGTTGCACACCTGAAGCATCATTGAGGACTATGTGAGAAGGGAAAGTTACTATAGAATGTGGCAGAATGAGTGAGATAAAAACAAACAAACACCAACAACAACAACAAAAAAACAGTTTCGATTTGGGTTTACTGGGTTTACTCAGCGCTAGCAGCAAAAAGGCCTCAGAGGAAGTGTTTCAGTTTCCTCATTATATCACACCAGTTTTCTGAATTTAAGGAAGAATAAAAAGATAATTCTGTATTTGAAAGTTAAAAATCAATGTGTCTTCATTAATTTTTTCTTATTCCTTCTTTCTTTCTTTCTTTCTTTCTTTCTTTCTTTCTTTCTTTCTTTCTTTCTTTCTTTCTGCTTTCCTTCCTTCTTTCCTTTCTTCTTCTTTTTTTCAACAAATATATATTGAAAGTCTATAACAGAGACATTCAAACTATGGGACAATATGAATCCCAGCACTCATGCAGCTGATATTCTCATTGAGAATGTACCTTCTACTGTAGTTCTTACCTTTCTTATTCTTTTTCAAATGTAAAGAGCTATTAAGATGACTGCCTCAGGAATCATAAAGTTACTTTTTAATTATAAGAATAACTTTGATTTCTAGTGAACTCTGAACTCTCAGAGTTTTTAGTAAAAAATTCTGCCAAGGTAAGTCAGTCTTTTCTGATAGCACCCTACCCAAATGGATTTTAAAGTGTGGCTTATAGACCATTAGTCTGGAGCTTATGTAGAAAGTACAGATTTCTGGACTAGGCTCTAAGTCTACTAAATCAGACTCACTAAAGGTGGATAAAAGAAGAAATATTTTAAGTATGTTTCTTATGTGGATTGTACAGGTTTAGATGTAATTTTGAAATCATTGCTTTACAGAGATATAGAACCATATATTTCAGTGAACTAACCAAGACATTCATTCTACATACAATTAACTCATCCCAGGCTATCTAAAGGTGAACCTAAAATAGTTGATGGTGACCAAACACAAGTTGGGTGTTTCTTTTGTTGGTGCTAGTTAAATACAATGAAAGTTTTCATTCTATTTTTACTGGTTATGCAATATTTTAAAAAGCAATAAAAGTACAGAAGATAACAATGACTTATTTCTGACACCATAATGAAAATTGCATGTATTTGGAACATAGGAAATGCAACTTCATTCATTAAAGGGTGCAATGTGTCTTTTTCTCTTTAAGTATCATGCAAAAAAAATTCATATGATTTTCTATCTGGCAATGCCTTAGTAGTATTATAAGGGAGTAAATAGTTCCCATTTCTAATTTATCTACTTCCTTTTTTACCTTAATTTAAAAAAAAAATTTTGATTCTCTAGAATCTTGAAAAAAGACCATCAGCAAATTAATTTTACTATAATTCTGTTTTTACATTTTCTGAGTTAGAAAAAACATACAGTAATAAACAACTTTGTCAGTATCTTTTTCACAAAGTTGTCCTGTACTCAGATACAATTCTAGATCAATATTTTACAATATAAAATTACAGATATCCTAGAGGAATTTAAACAATAGTTTCTATCTATAACAGATCACTGTATATCTAGCATATACTGACTATATTTTAGGAGAAATATAGGAAAAACACAGTCAACAGAATATATTCCTTTGCAGGAATATGCTGATATCAATTTACTTTATATAGTACAGCAAGATGAAACTTCTTCTAGAGAAATTTTATTCAAACACAAATTATTCATTTTTTCTTTATCTTCAAGAATTTCAGAAGCCATCATAAGTGCTTGAGATTTGAAAAAAGCTATGTCTCATTATTATGCTACTGTCAAATATCTCTTTAGGCAGTGCCTTTGCACAGATCCTTGTGGTAAATTTTGCTGTGTGTGATTATTCAAAACAGGCCTGGACACAGTCTATTATAATATGTATGGATAAGACATATGGGGAAGAGTTGGCCTGGAATTGGACATATAAATTGAGTAGAGTTGACATTTGGTTAACAAAGTAAGCTACAATCTCTCCAGGAAGTTATGAGCCGCAGAGAGAACACAATATCCTAATAGTGTATAGTATGATAAATAAAATTTGGTGTGCATGCCAGGAATGTCCTAGAAATATTCTATATATAAAATAATAGATTGTATTCTAATTAGTTGAACATGAGAATGTGGGACCAATAAAGAGATCATAATTCATAAAATAAGAGGCAAATAGCAACCTGGATGGAACTAGAGTCTATAATACTGAGTGACCTCTCACAGAAACAAAGATCCGAATATCACATGTTCTCACTCATATAATGGACCTTAAACATCCAATGCAATACTATATGAAAATGACTGACCGTACTGGGAAACTATGGTGGGGGAGGGAGATGGGATTAACAGTAGCAAATATCTGTCTGGGAACGGGGAAACATCCCATATCAACAGGGTGCCTGAATGAAACGCAATTGTATACCTAACCTTTAACTGTACCCCACAACTTCATAATAAAAAAAAAAAAGAAAAGAAAGGGCTGGGCAGCAGTGGGAAACTGTCGGTGGGGGGTGGGATTGGCAGTTGAGAGAAACTGCTAGGGGAAGGAGGGGCATACCTCATCAACAAGGGTAACTGAATAATCAATGTTCGTATACCTAACCCTGAATTGTACCCCACATCTTTATAATTAAAAAAATAAATAATAATTAAAAATTTAAAAAAAAATACTCATCACCAGATCAATGTGATGGGGAAATGAACTTTGAGAATTGTGCATTAAGTTGCTTTATATATTTTAAAGTGGTACACAACTGTTAGGACCACATACACATTTTGTATGTGAATTTTTAAAATTTGCCAACTTGTCTGGGAAAGATACATTAAAATTTTTTCAGTCAATAAAAAAATAAAATAAAATAAAATAAGAGGCAAATAAGTTATGAAATTTAAAGTATTTATGGCATCAGGTAACTATAACTCAAGAATCAGTTTTGAGTTCAAGAACATATAACTAGTATCAAGGTTGATGACAGGAAATATAAATTTATTAATTAGATACTTACTGTTGAGTATATGTTATGTTTCATGTGGTAATATTTGCAAAGAAAGTTAAGGTTTTGATCCTAACAGAACAGGGATAGCAGAAAGATTCCCGAGAAGTGGACTTAGGCATGATGAATCCAACAAACATCCAATAATCGGCACTAGGTTAGCAACAGGTGTCAATATTGGTATTCAAAGCACTAAGGTAACACAACCTCTCATAATGCTACTGGACTATATCTTCCATTAATTTATCAATGTTTGAACTCAACTTCTTTATAGAAAAATATTGTAAGCTGCTATACTTGTTTGTCCTATATTTTCATTATGCACTATTTATTTCTTATATGTACATCTTACATCATGGAAATATTGCGAGAAGATAGAGAAAATGATGGTTACAGAGTTGAAAACACTTAGATCAAACCACAACTATCATTTACTAGAATTATAGTCTTAGCAAAAGTGCTAAACTTTTGTCAGTCTCAGTTTTACTAACTATAAAATGGGTATAATTCCCACCTCACATGCTTTTTGGAAAAAATTAAATGATCCAATACAAATGAAAGTATGTTATGAAGTCAAACCTGGTAGCAGTGATGTTAAAAAAATGACAGTTGTAATTTTTTCCTCAGATGACATATATGAAAGAAAATATTCAAATGCATTTTATAAATGTATTTTCTGAATTAAATATATATGTTTACCTACCTAAAAGTTTATTGACAATAAAATTTACATTTCAGATGCAAATTTATACGTGTTGCTTAGAATCAAGAACATTTAGAGTAACACGATGAAGTATTTGTAAATAATATTTCAAAAAATATCCTAATTGTAACATTTACTACATTTCACTGTACAATTAACTTGTTACAGATGGTAGACATGGTAAAAATATGAAACAATAACTATATTTGTAAAAGAATATGCAATGTAATGCAATAAAACAAAGAACAAATTAAACTTCCCTCCTACCCAGAACTAAGGATCCCTACATAGAACAATGCTATTGCAGTTTCACATAAATCATCCAGAGTTACTCTGTGTATTTAAAGCATGTTATTTAAATTGAATCTTGTTTAAGATTTCTTTGCAATATTATCTACTGTTAAACTAAGTTGATCTAAAACATTAAAGTAAAACAGCACATGTAAGTGAAAGTTTAATCAGTTGCTCCAAATGGTAAACTAAATATTAAACTAATATAGATGTAAATTCAAATGAAGAACCATGATGCATTCTAAGAAATTCAAGTACATGTTAATCTGGTTTATAAGTGGAGAGATTTATGTTAAGATCAGCACAAAATTGTGTTAAAAGGTCTTTGCCAATTAACCTTGGAGCAAAAGATAATCTACTGGTATTCGCTCATGTACTTAAATTGAGTAAATTGTTACTTTAAATGTTTTAATACAATATTAAATATGTAATATCTATATGTAGTGTTAATAAAATTCAAAGCTGAAGTCTCAAAATCCCTGAATTGTTCTTGGTAACCATAGTTTGCCAATAATTTGGTTTGAAAACAATATGCTTTTCTAACGTGGCATTGCATTTGATACCATTATCCAAGTTTCTGCTGATTCTGTTGCCATTAATTTTTAATGTCTCAGGTTCAGAGTCAATGTTTTAGTCCCATCTTGTATCTACCATTACTGTTCATCACACAGATTTTTTTAAATGTAATAATTGCTGAGTTGATTAATTCCATTCAAGTAATCTGATAATCTAATCACATGACTTTATCTTTCTTTTTATTTCTAGCAATATGATCCAGTTTATCATGTCTCTATCATACCCAATTGTAGCAATTATTAGTGTGTCATTCCTTTTTCCTTTTTTTTTTTTTGATTTGGAGTCTCACTCTGTCGCCCAGACTGGAGTGCAGTGGCCGCTCCCTGCCACCACAGCCTCGCCTGCTGGGCTCCGGCGATTCTAACGCCTCAGCCTTCCAAGTAGCCGGAATTACAGGCATGCGCTACCACGCCCGGCTGATTTTTTGATTTATTGTAGAGATGATGTCTCGCTTCCCAGGCGGGTCTCGAACCCTCGGACTCAGGCAATCCACTCACCTCAGCCTCCCAAAGGCGCAGGATTACAGGCTGAGCCACCGAGCCCGGCTCTAGGTGTCATTTCTATAATGACCTGTCCATATTAGAACATTAGAATAAGCATAGCCAGGAGAAATGGCTCACATCTGTAATCTCAGCATTTTGGGAGGTGGAGGCGAGCGGATTGCTTGAGTAAGGGGTTCAAGATCAGACGGGGCATCTTGGTGAAACCTTGTGTCTACAATAAATTTTTAAAAATTTAATTGGACATGGTGGTGGATGACTGTAGTTCCAGCTACTTGGAAGATTGAAATGGAAGGATCGCCTGAAGCCAGCAGTTTGAGGTTGTGGTGGCCATGATCGTGCCATTACACTCCAGCCTGGATGACAGAGTGAGACCTCAACCCCCCCTAAAAAAAGAATAAAGTTAATCGGACAAATATGATGACTCAGACATTAAATATATATATGTTTCCTTATATTTACTCAATTATTTAGTTAAGGGACAATAAAATAAAATATAATAATAAAAGATAAATGCTCACAGTGCTTGATGTGGTAAACTCCTTCTGTAGCATTGATACTTATTAATGATTCAGGCTGAATCTGTTTCAAAATAATCATTTTGAAAAAGAGAAAATAAAATTTAAGTAATTGATCATGGGACTTTTGATTAATATAATAACATTATTATGGGAAAATAGGACATTATTTTGGTCTTTCACATTACTTTTACGTGGAAGAATTCCAGTGTAGTATCTTTGAGCATCTATTTAAAAGACAATTTTAAAATATTGTCAAGGAACCCTGAATTTCAGACAATTGTGACTAATAATTGGTATAGTCTGTGTTTAAGTGGTTCAAGATTCAGTAAGTAGAAAAATAAAAGAGCATGTTTATGAATACTTGAATCACTGTGGGAACCAATGAATGACGTCCACTAGCTCAGTATCAGAGGGGGATCTACCACACAGATATGTGCAGGCCCTTCTTTCCTGTGTTTCCATGTAGCTCACATCTTGTATCAACTGGTGCATGAAATCCTCAACAAAAAAAAGTCCTGAAACATCATTTTGTAAATGTAAGTTGATATTGCATGCCTCTCCCTGAGAACTGCCTCAGGGGTGGAGTTAATCTCTTTATACTGATTCCCATAGTAACATGTATTCGTATACAGTATAAGGGATATCTACAGAACTCAGTGTGAAGTCCAAAAAATTAGCAAACAAATAACATTTTGGAACTGCAGTTCTGAATTAAAAACTGTTGCAGTCTTCATTAGTAGTATTGAATTCCCATAATAATTAACTCTCAAAATTATACTGCTTTTAAGAATATTAGCTAGCTGGGCTCGGTGGCTCAGCCTGTAATCCCGTACCTTTGGGAGGCTGAGTGGATTGCCCGAGCCTGCAGGTTCGAGACCCGCCTGGGCAACTTGGCGGGACCTCATCTCTGCAATAAATTAAAATGAGCCAGGCGTGGTAGCGCGCGCCTGTAGTTCCAGCTACTTGGATGGCTGAGGCAGAAGGATTGCTGGAGCCCAGCAGGCAAGGCTGCAGTGGCCAGGAGCAGCCACTGCACTCCAGTCTGGGCAACAGTGAGACTCCAGCTAAAAAAAAAAAAAAAAAAAGAATATTAGCTAAGAAATTATGAATTTGACATTAATATATAGTTTGAGAAATATGAAATAAAAAGTTTGCATTGTGTGTGTTTGTGTATATATGTATGTATGTATATACAAATTTCATTTTCTGAATTTTATATTGGCCTATATATAAATATTTGACATCCAAATAACTTTTTATGTGTTGTTATTAGTATTCTTATTTAATAGGATATCATTGAAGTTGTGGTGCATGGTAACTAACTTGCTCAACAAAAAATCAGAAGCAATCAAAATAAACTAGAATAAAATAAATGGTAAAATTTTAAAATATGCATTAATTTACATAAATTATATTATAATTCAAAATCATCAAAATCTCTTGAGTGTCTAATAACATGAATGAGCCTTAGGTGGGATTTAGTTCAGTCTAAACATACCTGTGAACTTAGTTTGGGCAATTTTCAAACAATTATCCTTCTTTTCTTTTTTTTTTTTTTGAATTGGAGTCTTACTCTTATTGCTCAGGCTGGAGTACAGTGGCACACTCACAGCCACCGCAGCCTCGACCTGCTGGGCTCACACTATCCTTCTGCCTCAGCCTTCCAAGTAGTTGGAACTACAGAAACACACCACCACTCTGGCTAGTTTTTTTGTGTGACTTATTGTAGAGATGAGGTCTCACCAAGTTGCCCAGACTGGTCTCGAACCTCTGGGTTCAGGCAATCCTCTTGCCTTGGCTTCCCAAAGTGCTGGGATTACAGGCTGAGCCAACGCCCGGCCCACCCTTCTTTTCTTACATTTAATATATTGTTTTTTCTTGAATGTACCATTGTTCTAAGACACTTAGATGCATATTTAGTTTTTGAAGACTCATGTGTTGATTTGGTTAATAATGGAGGGCGAGAAAGATAGAAGACAGAATGAGAGACAGAGAGAGAAGAAAAGGGATTAAGAACCAGACAGAGCTCTTCTGTAATTTTACAAATAATTACATATTAAAACCGGCTAGTTTTAGTTGTGTCTTCAATATTTGAATTATTTTGTATTTTATTTCATTCCATTTTCATTTTAGATTCAAGAGGTACACAGGCATGCTTGACACATGGACATATTATATAATGGCAGGGACTGGGTTTCAGGTGGCCTATCCCCAGATAGTGAACATTGTACCTAATAGGTAATTTCTGAACCCTATGTCTCCTACCTTCCTCCTTACTGATGTCCCCAGTGTCTGCTATGTCCATCTTTGTGACCATTTAGCTCCCACTGAGTGAAAATGCACAGTTTAGTTTTCTGTTTCTGAGTCAGTTTACTTAGGATGATGATCTCCAGCTCCATCCATATTCCTGCAAAGGACATGATTTCATTATTTTTTATGGCTATGTAGTATTCCATTATATATATATTTACATATATATTTATTACATATACATATAATTTTATATATGTATAAAATATTTTCTTATTCACTGTCAGTAGGATTATAAACTGGTTCAACAGCTATGGAATCAATATGGAGATTTCTCAAAGATAAAAATATTAAATTACTATTTGACCCAAACCCACTACTAAGGGATACACCCAAAGGAAAAAAATCAATACATTTAAAAAGATATTGGTACTAGTATATTCATTGTAGCACTATTCACAATAGCAAAATCATGGAAGCAACATAAGTGAGTCTTTAAATTCTTTAAATGAAATATCTTGTTAAAGTTTTTTTTTAAGCAGGAAAGAATAAGAAAAGATAAATGGAGAGAGAAAGAGAGAAAGAAGCAAAGAAAATAGTGAAAGCCATGATAGAGAAACAGAGATAACAGATTTTAAAACATCTTTTGAGCCAAGTGTCTTGTCAGTTCCATAGCATCCTTATAAATTGGTCAAACCTGAATTATTTTAAACCAACTTAAGTAAGTTTATGAAAGTCTGGGTTATTACTGAGAGTCAATGAGGTATTTTAGTCAGGTATGATATAGTCAGATGCATATTGAAATAATCAATTCTGCACAAGGTGGAAGCTGGATTGAAGACAGGAAAGCTAGCAAAAAGTTTTCTGCAACAATCATAGCAAGAAATGTTATAAAGCGTTGATTCCAAGGGAATAAAAATAACGGGATTTAATATACAATTATTTGGGTAATCAGAGGGGAGGAAGAAGAAAGAATCTAAAGTAATACTTAGACTCCTGTCTTGAGAATTCAGTGTATGATAACACTATTTGAAAAGATGAGGGGTAGAAGAGGGATAATAGCTTTGAACAGGGATAATGATAGTTTGTTTCTAGGACATGTTGAGTTTGAGGCATCTGTGAGCTAGACCAGGGAAAATGCAATAGATATTTGAGATAAAGATTTGGATCTCAGTAGAGAGAAGTCTCTACTTAAAAAAAAAATTAGATAAGTAGATTAGGATGACATCAAAGGGTAACACATACTCTATGATGAAAAGTCAAAGACATTAGAAGAAAATTCCATCATTGAATGGAATTATAATTATGATGTCAGACAACATGAAAATATATGCTACAATATTACGTGAGAAAATAATTACATCTTATTTAGGATAACAGCAATGCAAAATGTGCATTTCCATATGCATAGAAAAATCTAGAAAATACAAAAAAATGTGAACTGTTGGATAGCAATGTTCTTTTTTTTTAGAATTTTTATTCTGCTTCTGCTATATTATTTGTCTTTTTATTAGCATTCACAAAAACATTCAACAAAAGAGACTCCCCAAGCTATACGGACTGTATAAATAACCACATGTACCTTATTAACATCTATGAAGTTACTTCTAATAAAATCAGACACATCACCTCTTAGTTATTCTTTCCAGATTATAAGGTCCTAATTATTTAAGTGTATCTTCATAAAGAAGCTTTCCCAACCCTTTGATCTTTCTAATTGGGCCTTTAAAACTTTTTCTGCTCCATTATGGCTTTGTTGAAGTATAACAACCAGTCATCATGCAACCCATGTTTCTCCTCAGAAGGCATGGCCATGTCCTATAAGTCTTTTTTGACCTGATAATAGTAGTAAGCAGCATTCAACAAATGGTTAAAATAATTAAACAAAGACTTTTTTGTTTCTAATAGAATTTTTAATTATGCCAGTCATTGATGACCTTTAAGATCTGGCTGCTTACAATGGTTTCATGTCAGGAAACACTCCGGAATTATACTATTAGCTTTCTTCTAAGCAGGGGTTGGCAAACTATGGCCCATGAATTAGACCTGAAAATGGCCAGAAAAAAATCTACCAGTCGTTATTTACCATATTCTCAATGACCACTTTCATACCTCTAATGCCAGAGTTGCAACGGAGACCACATGGCCTACAAAGATTTAAATATTTACTATCTTACTCTTCAGAAAATGTTTACCAACCCTGGA
This sequence comes from Carlito syrichta, assembly GCF_000164805.1. Taxonomy (NCBI): domain Eukaryota; kingdom Metazoa; phylum Chordata; class Mammalia; order Primates; family Tarsiidae; genus Carlito; species Carlito syrichta. Next base: position 226,145 of record NW_007232482.1, read on the forward strand.
CCCATATAAATGATATCTAGAATTTATCATTTATCATGTATTCAGTATCATCTTTTTATTGCTATATGTAAGACACTTGCCCATAGAGTATAAACATATTTCTTCTAGATTTCTGTTCATAACTTTGTGAAATAATCTATAGTTTAATCCCATTTATAATGTAAAATACTTGTGTTATTCTCAAACTTAAAAAAAGAAAGAAAACTACTAAATAGCTTTTTCATAGATCATTTATGAAAATGCTGCATAAGTGCAATTCAGGCAACAATTCCCAAGGGCCTCTGCTATGATTATTTTAATTTGTATTGATAACAATCAATTGTACAATTTGCTTAATTTATAAAAATATCTCATTATATGTTATCTCACTTATTCTCATAAAATTTTTGTGAATTAAAAATTATTATCATTGCTTTAAAAAATTGGGAATACTGATTAACTACATTCACTAATATCCTCACTAAAATTAAAGACCATTCACTCCAGATTTTCTTTCCTTCTAAAAGTAGAACTCTGGAGTAGATGATCTCTATTTTACAACACAAAAGGAATAATAAAGGCTTTAAAGTTTTTTTCTTTCCCTCATTCTGTACCTGTTTCAGTACATGTAAGCAAAGGTTATAGACATCAGTTTTTGTTTTGCTTTTTTTTTTACCAATATAAACTGTGCTATCCACTCCAGATAGTTTTATTTTAAATAATATTTTCACCTCCCCCCATTATTCCAGGAAAGTTAACTTATTTTTTGAGAAATTAAAATCAGTACAATAGTTGTTGTAACAAGTTAAAAATTATCTTTATTTTATTTCAGCAAAAATAATACTGCAAAGTCCAATTATTTATAATAAATACATTTACTAACAGGTTAGTTTTCTGTTCTATCTCTATTCTATTGGAGATAATAGGTGCAAGTTCCTGGTTAACACAGTAGTAATTCTCAGTGACCTTTAAACATCTGCAGAACACTCCATCCTCGGTGTCTCAGGCCCTACACTAGTTCTCATTTGTCTACATCTTTAATCTCATCATTAAAACAACATGAAATTTGAATTCAAAGACATTCTACTCTGCTTTGCTTTGAGACTTTAATGTCTAATTTGCCTCCTCCTGTTGAAAATAAAGATTGCCAAGAAGGAAAATTTTAAAGACAATACATGAGGGTGAAAATATAGTGGTGGAATATATAGCTAAAATACAATTATGGCTGCAGACTTTTTTTTGGAGCTTCTTCTAGTACTCTTAAGTGAATATTAAATATATTTTGCTTATCTTTTGTGGTAAAGCAACCTTTAATATTTTTCTTCTTTATAGTGCACACATTCCTTAAAACGAATAAGTTGAAGTTTGCTAGAGTTAATATGTTACTGTTGAATCTCACATTTAAAAAAGTATTGATCTGTGTGTATGTGCCTTCTGTTTTAAGACAAAAATACTCTATTGAAAATACTTTCTATTCTTCATCTTTTAACCTTTGAAACAAACTTAGAATTCTCCCCAAGAATATTAGGTGATTTTTAAAAATGAATTATAATAATAATCTCTACTGATTTGAGAATTACAGTGTAATTTGAACTCTTTAGTGGATAGTTGGGCTCCTTAAAATTGCTTGATTGCAAAAAAATATTTTCAAAGTTATATTAAGTCTCTTGGACAAACTAAAGAGAACTTGGTTGCATTTCTAAGAGTCAACTCTGGGGAAATTTAAAATGCTTTAAACATATGGTTAAGTTGGTTAGTTATAAAAGCCACTTTTACATGGGAGTTTTACCCAGTGTCATTCCTTGAGCAATATGGTCCACAGAAGCCAAATAATAAATGAATTCTCTGTCTGCTCGTTCTACTTCCTCTTCTTAAATTTTAATTTCTTTCTGGGAAGAGAAAAACCTGTTCCATATGTTTGGGTAAAGCTGCTTTGGAGGCATGCACATAGAAATAATAGGCATAGTTTCTTGGACCCTTGTAATTCTCTGTAACTCTACAACATCTGCAAAACACTCCATTCTCACTGTCTCCAGGCCCCACATTAGGTCTTATTTGTCCACATCTTTAATCTCATGATTAAAACAACACTGTGATTGAAATTTGAATTCAAAGACATTCTTCACTGATTTGCTTTGTCCTGATGGTGTCTACTTCCTTGCAGTCTGTCCCATTTACAAAGCACAATAATTAAAGACACAGTTCTTCAGAATAGATACAGTATGTTGACAAAAATAAGAAACAAATGGAATAGCTTCCATCTTGTGGAGAATGTATATTTCAATGGAAAAAGAAACCTAACCTATTGATAACTGTCTTTATTAGAAATGAATTGGGCTAATTTCTGTTGTATGATGTTGCAGAAATTAAATGAAGATATTTTCTATTGTTTAATATCAACTTTTGTTCTAATTTCAATCTTCCCAGATAAGAAGACTACCATTGTAAAAAGAGCAACTGAAGCAATAGTGAGAGTATAACCTAAAATAACCCTGAGTATAACATTTAAATAGAAGTTCAACAAATAGATTGCAAACCTTTTTAGTAGATTAGAAACTTTATGAGTACAGGAACCAAGAACTGTGTTGTTCATTCTCATCTGTACTCTGTGAGCTATTCATTAACACTGAACTCACAATCAACAGCACTTTAACTGGTGTCTGAACAAAGTTTATCTAACATATGCATTTTCTCAGTAAGACACATCACACTTTTCTTACACCAAGGAATATTAGATAGAACTTAAGTACTACTTTTGACTACTTTAAGCAGTAAAATCACCAAAAAAAAGCACAAATATGTGAAAACATGGCACTAAATATTTAGAGCTTGACACTTGACTACAGTATGAGAGCTGAAACAGAAAAGCAGGGCATCATTTTGTTTGATGTAATCTGGAACCATTTGCATCAAACGACTCAAATTTTTCACCACTCTGCACATGTTTACAAATGACTGTGAAAGCATGAATTTGGGGATTGCAAATAACTTTTAGTGAATAGTAAAATTTTGCAAATATAGAATCTGCAAATAATGAGGATCAATTGTACAAGAAGAGTTTTTAACTTAATTTGTATATTTATGCCTTTCATTAAATATGAAGTAATTTATATATAAAACTAAAAAATATAAAATATGTATAACACTAGAAAAAATATAAAAATAAAGTAGGCAAAATAAACAGGCTAAGCAGACAAACAACATATTCACACCACAGTATTTTGTGGAGTTACTAAAACCATGTACTCAATTTTGCTTTTAGAGTATCAGTATGGAACTATATGATGCAAAGGTCAAGTACAGAGTCTGGAAAACACTGATATTGAAGATGAAATTTTCCCTTCTTTACCGTGCGCCACCTTTCCGACCTATGCAAAATGAAGTCTTATTACAAAATGTCTTGAGCAAATACATTATATTAAAATGTCAAGAGACCACTCTGCATCTCAATCATTTATACAATGTGCTGTGACCTTGGGAAGAAAAACTAGTTCTATAGGTAATGATTATTTTATCCTAAACAAAAATGTGATTCACAAAATCATACAGAAATCATATCAATGAATTAGTTTTTTTTTGTTTTTTGACCAGACCTAATCGTAAGATATTCTAGGCATAAGAAAACATGAAGGGCAAGCTGAAGTCTGTGGTTGCTAGAGTAGACTTGCACATGCCCTTGACAGCCCATGGCCTAGTATGCCAGTTTTCCAACTCAATATTTGGAGACATCATGCTGACTGTTTAAAAGTGGCCCTGTGGGGAGTATTTACACCATAAAAATCAGCGAATGATCAGTGACACTTTTCCATGAAGAATTAGTTTTTGAACATTCACTAACATAACACTAAAATTCAGACAATATCTTATGTGTTTTCTGTAAAATACAGTCTATTTTTAAAATAACAAATTGTTAAGATTCATAATTTTTAATTGAGTAGATTGTAATTTGTAATATTTCAATATATATGATAGTTGAAGATCTAAGGAAATACAAGTAACTCAATGTCACTGACATTCTTTTAGGTTGTCATTTATATTTTCAGAGCATAATTTACTGTCTTCTACATGTGTTGAAACATTAAAAACTTTGAACTCCTGAATAACCAACAGTTTTATTAAATGGCTACTAGTACACTAAAAAAAATCTTATGTTTATAACTGTGGACTGCCTTGGTTATTATCATCTATGGTATTGCCTTCTCATACAGGACTGACTATAACAATTATCTAGATCTGCTACTAAAACTATAATACTAAAAGTGAAAATAAAATAAAATATAATGTATGTACTTACTCTCATTCTATTGAAATCTATATTCTAAATTGTCTATAGCTAAAAAAATTACTTTAGTAAATTTTTTTGTATTTTCCTATTTCTATCACCAGGACATTATCCATCTGGGAAAAGATGTAGTTCTACCTCTGTAATTTTATAATATCTTGCTCTTGATAGCCTTTTTGTTTTTTTAAGACATCAAATATTTTATTTTCCATTAATTTCTATTATTATAAGCACAATCTATGGTTTCCACAAAGATAATAAAGTGGCATCAGATATATTTCATGTTTAAAACATATATATTGCTTGAATTTCATTTAAATCCATCCTATTCTTGGACTTGCATAATTTTAGGAGATTTTTATATTATTTCTTTTGGACACAATTGGCAATAAGGTTTATTCTTTTTTTTCCCTTAAACTGTCAATATGTTAGTAATTTATAAGTGTGTGCTTAAATTAAGTTAAGAACTGGTGTTTAAAAAGTTGGTTCATCAATTCTCCTGAAAACCAGAACAAGACAAGGATGCCCACTCTCACCCCTCATGTTCAACATAGTATTGGAAGCCAAGCTAGAGCAATCAGACAAGAGAAGGAATTCAGGGGTATCTAAATAGGAAAAGTGAAAGTCAAGTTATTCCTCTTTGCATATGACATGATTCTAACATTGAAAGCTCAAGAGAATCTGTCAAGAGCCTCCTTGAAGTGATAAAAGACTTTGGCAAAGTCTCAGGGTATAAAATAAAGGTGCAAAAGACAGTCACATTTCTATACACCAACAATAAACGAACAGAAACACAAATGAAAAGCACAATCCCATTCACAATAGACACACACACACACACACACACACACACACACACACAAATACCTTGACATCGTCCTAGCCAGAGACATGTAAGACTTTTACAACAAAAACTACAAAACGCCGTTCAAAGCAATCAAAGATGACACAAACAAATGGAAAAAATATTCCATGCTCATGGATTGGAAGAATCAATATTGTTAAAATGTCCATCCTACCCATGACAATCTACAGATTTAATGCAATACCCATTAAATTACCAGCAGCATTCTTATCAGATCAGGAAAGGACAATACAGGAATTCGTATTAAAACATAAACAACCACGAATAGCCAAAACAATCCTCAACAACAACAAGAGATATCACACTTCCAGACTTTAAACTTTATTATAAAGCTACAATAGTCAAGACAGCCTGATACTGGTACAAGAATAGGCATATGGACCAATGGAACAGCATAGAGATTCCAGAAGCAAAACCTCAATTACTCAATCAAATAATCTTTGACAAAGCCTCCAACAACCATTGGGGAGAGGAGAACCTATTCAGTAACTGGTGCTTGGAAAACTGGCTGACCACGTGCAGAAGATTAAAACAAGACCCCTACCTATCACCATACACAAAAGTCAACTGTAAATGGATCAAATACCTAAATGTAAAACCTCAAACTATAAAAACCTTAGAAAATGCAGGAGACACCCTTATGGAAATTGGAGCTAGCAACCAATTCCTGATTAAAACCCCAAGTGCCTATGCTATAAGAGATTAGATAGATAAGTGGGACCTCATCAAATTGAAAAGCTTCTGCAAAGCCAAGAAACCATCCAGAGAGCAGGGAGATAGCCCAAAGCTTGGGAAAAACTATTTGCCAACTGTATATCTGACAAAGACTGAACATCTAGGGTCTATAAGAAACTAAAACGTGCTAAAAAGAAAAAGAAAAAGGAAAAAAAAAACCAGCCCCATTACAAAGCGGGCAAAAGATATGAATAGGCACTTCTCAAAAGAAGACACACAAGCAGCCAACAGATACATGAAAAATGCTCAGTTTCACTAGTCATCAAAGAAATGCAAATTAAAACCACACTGAGATACCACCTAACTCCATTCAAGATGGCCATCATCAATAACTCAAACAACAGATGCTGGAGAGGATGAGGGGAAAAAGGAACACTTCTGCACTGTTGGTGGGAGTGCAAACTAGTACAACCTCTGTGAAAAACAGTTCGGCAATTCCTAAAAGGTGTAAAAATTGACCTTCAATATGACCCCAAACACCCTGTACTAGGAATGTACCCAGAGGAACTCAAATCACTCTGTGATAAAGAAACCTGCACATACATGGTTAATGCAGCATTGTTCACAGTAGCAAAAACATGGAACCAACTGTGCTGCCCAGCAAAAGAGGACTGAATTTAAAAATGTGGTACACAGGCATTCAGAAGGACAAAAATTATGAACTTCACAGCAACTTGGATGGACTTAGAGTTTATAATACTGAGTGATCTATCACAGAAACAAAGAACTGAGTATCACATGTTCTCACTCATAAGTGGACCTTGAACAATTATCATAATACTATAAGAAAAAGATTGTCAGTAGTGGGAAATTGACGAGGAGGGGGAAGGAAGGCTGGATTGGTAGTATGGGATTCTGCAGGGGAAGAGAAGTATACCTCATTAACAAGGGTACTTGCATGAGCATTTGTATACTTAAACCTGAATTGTACCCCATATCTTTAAAATTAAAAATTAAAAAAAAGAAGTTCATTCATAAGATTAAAACAAAATTTTTAAATGTAGTGGCAATACCAAATTGTGACTAAGTCATTTCAACTCACTTCATTGCATTTTTAAGCTATTTTCCTTTCTAAATCATTTCATTTCATTTTTTATTGCTATATATGGGTGTTCTCAAAATATATTATGTAAAGACATTTTCTCCAAATTAATTACATATTTATTTTGACTTCACTTTTTGTTGTTGTTTGTAAACAAAACTACAGAAAAGATAAGGAGGTTTTTATTTAGCCCTGGGTCTACTTTCTCAAGACTCCACAATGATGTGCACAGCTTAGATGATGACAATGATTCTTTGTCTTTTATTTCTACATACAGGAGTAGAGGCTGGAAAGTGTGCTATAAATAACATAGACCTGGAGGTCACTATTCACTGGTGTCTCTGGCACAGTCAAAGTCTGCCTGCAACCTGTTTCTTCAGTTGTAAATAAAGGTGTTAACTAAATGAGTGCTCAGGTTTCTTTTTTGACTCTCCTGGTGCTACATTTTCAAGTCTTAAACCAGTTATGGATATGGCCTTTTGCAATGACTCAAAACTCCTCTTTAGAACTTTTTTATTCTGTCTGTGATGTTGTGGGTTTACATGTGTGAGTTTAAATTATGGGAAAGGAAACTTTTTCAAAACAAAATATAAAAGTTTAATTTTTCCCAAAATAAGTGATTTATGTTTAAGAATATAAATAATTGTTTTGGCAGTTGGCTGTGGCTCATGGCAAAATAAAAAGATTATTCCCACTCTTGAAAAACATATTTTTTCTTTTTAAATGGAAATCCTAAAAGGCTCAGTCTTATAGGATATGTGGCCACAAGCATGATGAGATTACTCTAGACCACAGATAAAGCCCTCCATTCAAGCTATAAGAGAATATCTTAGAATTCATTTTAATAATTTTAACACACAGTTAGAAGTTGCCACAATTGGATGATTCTTATAAAACTGGAGACAACATCTAGTTTGAATACAGTTTGATTCTCTTTGATTCTTTATCATTACTAACAAACGAACTGCTTTTATAAATATAAAAAGAAATAGAATCTTCTTACCACTATTTGGCCTCTGCCTTGACGATTCATATTTTCCAAGGCAGTATGTGATGAGAGACTGAGGGGCTTCCCTTCAACAATAGACATTTATAAGAGACTGCAAGACTTTTGTCCTGGTCCTGATCCACCTTGAATGGAAGTTGAGATCATAGAATGCTTATCATTTTTCTAGTATAATACCATTTTCTGATTATTTTCCAACGATTATTTAAGCACCATCCAATTTCCTATTATTTATTTCTAATCTTTTCAAGTTAACGGGACTTACCTAGCACACACTAAACTACTTTCTCCCTCTCAGGTTCCATGAAAGATCTATCTTGAGTTAAATAACACCCCACATTAATAAATGTCTTAGCAAATCTTTTGATTCAATATTTTGTTGTATCCAACAACAATGAAAGAGAAAGACAGAGACAGAGGTGGAGCTCATCTTGCCAGAACTGAGCACCTAGTGACCATTATAACTACCTCGATAAGCTAGAATATAAAGGTGTAAATCAAGCAGAACATTCCACTGAGTGTCTAATGAATTGCATAGTATGACCTACTTGTCCATATACTGTTATTTTTCTTCAATAGAAGTTCTGAGAAAACTTGATTATATACCTGTTGGCCATAATGCTAAAATACACGTTTATTTTTAAAAGATTTTCTCCAGTTTTCTTAAGAGTAAACTACAATAATAATGTTTACTTAAATTATGTGCGCATATTTTTAAGATCCCAAAAGAAGAGAAAACCTCTTTTATATAATAGAAGTTAAGACCCAGAAAAGAATATACAATACACTCAAATATCTCAATATTATATGCCAATATTTTTTTGAAGACAAAAGGACTATATACATGATTTGTCCAGATGAGAGGAAATAACAAACAAAAATACCAAAAGGTATACAAATCCAAAAGTCATTAATTTCAAGTTAGTAAAAGCTGGTTTGTAAACTTTAGAAATTTGAGCAACTTTTACATGAAAATTTATGTTGGAATCCACCTCAGAAGATCATGGTACTCTATTTGTGAACAGCCCAAGGGGAGTAATGCTTGAGACAAGGCAGCTATTTGAGTGGACTTTTTGTACCATGAATCTGATTAGTTTTGAAGACATAATAAACTGCTGCAAACTGTTCATTTTGTTTATTTTTACCCAGCTCTCTCTTTTTAAACTATTTTTCTAATCATGACTCTGGTAACCACAGCATTTTTAGAAGTATAACTATCAACTGGCAAGAGATTACTAAATACATTTGTAAAAAATTGGGCAAAGCAGTAACTTTTTTTCACCCTCACTTTCTGGCTGTAAGAAAAAAATCATGAATCTTAGTAATCTCTAAGTTCTCTTCCAGTTCTAAAATGCTGTGACTTTTTGTTAAACAAACAATCCTAATTTCCTTCACCTTTCTTAATTAATTTTACAATAGCAACTGCAAACTGATAGATTTCATTCAGAACATACGACTATGGTGAAATGATTCACAATGTCTCTAAATCACTGCAGATATATGCACATGTCATTTAATAGAAAAACTATTTCTTACATTACTATAAAATACTCATTGTATTTATTTTACCACTATATATACAACTGTAAAAATGTCTGAAATGGTACAACTGTTCTCAATTCAGCATCACACATGGTAAAATTAGAAACAACACACCTGTTACATGGTGCAAGAAAGCAGTGCTACACTGATATTCCTTCTCCAGAAAAAAATAAAAAAGAGATAGAACACATCAGTAAAAAATATTCTTTGATTGCAAATCTGTGCAAAATATCTTGCTCAGTGTTACAGGAAAAAACACACAGTATAACTATCAAAGGACTAAAAATTGATAGAATGCTAAGCAAGCATTCATTCATGTCTTCATCTATTCATTAAACACTTACTGATTCATTATTTATGGTTATACCATGGAGCTTTCATTCTAGAGTGAGTAGGCAAAGACTATACCACCAACTATTAACAGAGTATGACAAATGCCCAGCAGACAATCCAAACTTGGATTTATAACTTTGCACTGGCAGTTCAAGCAAGACATATGAAGAGATATCATTTACATTGAGATTGAATGCAAGAAAGAAACAGTTTTGGAAGAACAAGAAAGGTGCATTTGAGGTAGATCATAATCTCTTGCAAAGAATCTACATTTTCAAAAGTGCTTAACGTGTCTGAGGAACTGTTAGATAACCAGTGTCCTCGTGATGTGAATTGAGGTCAAGAAGATAGGCAGGGGATGTATTTGGTAGAGATTCCCATGCATAAAATGTATCTTCAACAGCAAGACAAAAAAAAGAGACACTGAAAATATTTAAGTAGGTGAGTGTCATCATTTCTTTTTCAAAATATTCCTGAGACTTTCCTGTGGAGAATGAATTGGCAAGAAAGAGATCTGTTAGAAAAGTCTTTTAGTAAACTAGGAAGAAATGCTGATAAAATAATGGAATTATTATGATAAAAATAAAATTAAATAATACTGGTTTTAAAGATTGTTAATGAAGCTGAACCAAGGTAGTCAGAGTTGGAATATATTTTGAAGGTTAGTTTGATGACACTTGTTTGGATGTTGAGGTTAAGAAAAGTTGAAGAGGGTCAATTCCTAGATTTTGACTTTAGCAAATATACAGATGAGGATTCTTTCTAATGAGATGAGGAAGAGTAGAAACAACATGTTTGGGGGCCCAGTTTTGACTATATTAACTTAGAGATGCCTTTTAGATAGATATTCATGCAGAGTTATTGAGAAGGTAGACCAACAATTCTATAATTAAGAGAAATTAGCATAATTTTCACTATCCAAATAAGTGAATATAAAGGTTCCAAGCATTATGTTAGATTAATACAAAAAAGTTTAAAACAAGTATATTTATTATGCTCTTTTCTCAATCCTTTAAATAAATTTATTTAGTTTTACATTAAAAAATAAAACTCAGGAGGGTGTGATGGAATGTGCCTGCTCTGGAGGCTGAAACAGGAGGATAACTTGAGTCCAGACATTTAAGTTCAGCCAGGGAAGCATAGCAAAGCCCTATGACTAAGTAAATAAATAAAACGCTGTGTTTATCCTGTACAGTATGATACTTTAAAGTGCATATACATTTTTTGAATTATTAAATCTAGCTAATTTATGCATGCATTACTTCACATAGTTATCATTTTTATGGTGAGAACACTTTACATCTTCTCAGTCCTTCTTTTTAACCAACCTTCTAATGCTTTTTATAAGAAGGAAGGAAGAAAAGAACAACAACAACAAAAGGAAGGATTAGGTACAGTTATACTCCAACTTGTGTTACTCATTTCAGAGTAAAAATTGTTAGTATAAAAGTTGTATACAATTCTCTAACTCAGTGATTTGTTTTAAACTGAACAAAAGGAGTTGACTTTTATTTAATGTCTGATGTTCTGATATGTAACAGGTAACAACCAATTTTTTTCTAATTTAATCCTCAGAAACATTTTTTAACTCATGTAGAACTTTCCATCTTTACAAAGGAAGAAGATTGGGCCAGAGAGTTTGGGAATTTTGTCAAAAAACACCCAGCTGGGAACTGGGGACTTGACTTTTGAATGCTTGAAGTTTGACCCCAGTATCCTTTCCCCACTGTGCCCCAGCACCCTGTCTACTAACTTCTTTATACCTATTGGCCACAGTTTAAATTCAGTTTTTCTTCTTGCTACTACTAAAAAAATAAGTTTGTAATTCCCTGTTATTTGCCCTCATTGTAAGAAAGAATAAACAGCAATTTGCTTCATAAAATTTTCTTTGATTGAATGTGTAGTTTGTATATAATGAGTAGAAACAGCATTTTCACTTAAAAAGAAACTGACATGGAATGTATCAGAGGTAATCATAATGAATAGAACAGAGCCAATTTTTCAGAATAAATATAAAATATCTTGGAATTCCGATTTAATGTAAAACATAGAAGGGTAAATTTCCATTCCCCTAAAAAAAAAGAATCCTCTGTCCTCCCAAAATATATTTTTGGTTATGTGGGATAAATTAAATAATCAGCCAGTATTGAATGCCCACTTTGTCTAGTAAATCATATAATACATGTATAGTGCATACTACATAAATATTATTCTTTTCAAAGCATTTATTTAGGAAGGGCAGCAACTTGCTTCCAACATTTTAAAATTATTTTTCAAGATCCTCTGATAAAGTTGGTATGCCTTGCAAAATCAACTATTTGAAACAAAATATTTAAACAGAGTTTTCTAAATATTGGCTAGATATAGTTACTTATCTTACCTTGACTAAAAAGCAGGAAATTGAGTCAAAGATTGCTAAATTTGACCATACTTATCCCTGAAATTTGGAGCCACATAAGGCTATGTTTTAAATACGTTCTATTAAAATTTACATGAGTAGTTTATATATATTTATGTGTTGAAAAAGATTTTGATAACTGCTGCCTATCAATAAAAAACATAACCTAAAAATTTCTATTTCAAAATTGTATTATATGTTGGGCTATAATTATTAAAGTTTTTGAAATTCAAACTATTTCCCAGAATCAGTTTTTTTTAATTGATATAAGGTTTTTCTCAAACTTGTCTTTAAGAGAAATGACTTGTAGTTAAAGTTATTCATAATCAGTTTCCAGTTTGGGGCCAATGGTTAAAATTAAAACACATGGCACTGGGAATATTTTCAAGTCCGTAAATAAACAAGATCAACTGATTTTTAAGTTTTTTCAGGCTATGGCAAAGTTGAATTAATTTTTGAATTTGATCATTTGAATATTTCCTTAGGGAATACATTAAACTTAGCCTAGAGAGAAATTTGCATTTGGATGAAACTCTCAGTATCTTTTATATAACTGAGCACACTGGATAGTGTTTTGGTTTTTTTTTTTTTCAGTTCTCCCTGCATGTTCTCACACACATTGCTCTAGGGAAGAATTGTTATTATTAGAGCTTACACTTAGCTTTCCTGTGTTTTATTTAACACTACAGTAAATTCTGAAGTATCATGTCTTCGACTCAAGACTACCCAGTAGATTGTACAGATTCTGTTGTACTTGATATAATCCCAATATTGCCAGAATGATAAGCATTTAACAAATAATCTCATGTGTTTTCGTCTATGTATGCCCAGTACATTCTCTTTCCTGTACTATTTTTTGCTTTGAGCAATATTAGTTAAAACTAGTTCCTACATCATACTTAGTGGTCTATCACAGAAACCAGGTACTGAATATCACATGTTCTCACTCATAAGTGGGACCTGAGCATTAGTAACATTAGTATAATGGAGGGATTGACAGTCACTAGGCACTGCCAGAAGAGGGAGCAGGGAAGGGGGGCCTGTAACAACACAAAGAGTACCTGGTCCCAAACCAGAGGCAGTGAGGGCCAATTGGAAGCCCAAACATTACCTGCAGGCAGCCTACTTGTGTAATTAATCCTTACTTGTACCCTATATCTCTAAAATAAAATAAGATATAAAAATTTTATTTAATAACTTTTAAGTGCCTTCTCTATACTAGGTTACTGGATTAAAGACTAAGTATACATTGATTGACAAACTGTACTGGTCTCTGTCTTTATAGAACTTATAGACTAATGGTAAAGGCAAAAGAAAAAATTATGTCAGTATATATAATTAGACACTCTGATAAGTGACTAGAGAAACAAATAGAATATTATAAAAGAAAATAACAGAGAGGAGAAGGTACTATTAAAGACTGGATAGTCCAAAAAGCCTTCTTTAAGAAGACTACACTTAAACCAAGACCTTAGGGATGAAAGTAATCCACCCATTCAAATATGCATATGGTAAATAACTGGAGAAGAGATTGGTTGAAAAACTACTGAGACAGAACTATTGCATGAGCAAAGACCCCCAACTTTTAAAAAGATGCTTGGTGTTTTTGAGAAATTGGGAGGAGATAAGTGTGATCAGAACATGAAGATCAAAGGAAAGAAGTTTACAAAACACCTAAGGCAGGATAGGATCAGATGATAGGTGTCTTTTTAAGCAGGGCCTGGACATGGCCTGTAATGCTCTTTTTACTTTAGAGTAACAAGTAAGTTGTACCAAAATGGTTAAATATGTCATCTATTCTAGGTAAGAAAGAGTTGTGAAAAAAAGAGTCTCACAGACTAATGTGCTGAAGGACCAGGGACTATCCAGACACGGTAATTCACTAGAAGGATTCACAGAACTTGTACTCACCACAACACAGCAAGAATATCCAGCAGGATCAGCAAAAGGAAAGGACACAGGCAGAACTAAAGGGACCTGGGGGTAGGCTACCTATGCCCTCTGTTATGGGAGTGGCCAAGAGATCCCTACTGTCAACAGTGAAAGACACATAAGCAATGTGCCTTCTTAGGGAACCCTGTTTGAGATTAAGAGTTCAAGATTTCTACTGGAGGAAACCTTGAACTCTTATTCACAAAGACACAATCGTACACAGCGGATAAAATTCCAGACTCACAGAGAGAAAGCAGATGTTCAGCAACTCAGGCAGATAAAACAAACTTATCAGTAGATCAGACTTTCTACAGGCTGAGTTTTCAAGTGCCAGCCAAGAGTCTAACCCACAAGAAAATCTTCTATAGTTAACTACTTCAGGTCTGCTGTGATATGTCTTTTCTGCACAGCTGTTGAGACAGGAATGGGTCCAAAGCATCAAAGAAAAGAACATTCAGAAGTGTGGATGCTGATGCTCCCAAACTGGAAACGCCCCATCTCAAAGTCTACCTCCTCTACAGATTCAGCCTTCATTCTCTGCCTCCATTTTCTCATTGAACTCTTTATTTATTGAAACTCTGAAGCTAATTTTTGCATTATTCTTACATTCTATACATTATTATGTGTTATATTTTCTAGTTGTTATATTTCTAGTTTTGTTCATCCTAGATTATAAACCTTTGTATGGAAAGGATACATTTTGATTTTAGCATTTCCATTCCCTTGCTTTCTGTAATATAAATAGCGGTCGGAGTAATTGTTGAATGAATGAGTGAAAAAAATAGAAAAAATATAAAACAAATTTGTTTTCCTTTGCGTTTTTACTTATTTCTTTGTGGTTAGAATACATCAGTGCTTAATTCTTCAAAAGGAACAAAACTATACTGATCAAAATCATTATTATGGCCTATGTTGTCCAAGATCACAATGAATAGCATCGGTACACACTATTTTCATTTTCACATTTTTGCTTTTTGACTCAAAACTGTCTGGGTATCTTAACAACAAAAGAGTTAAATTTTATTTCTAAAGGGAAAATAAATAACCATGTGGAGAAACACCATGTTTAATTGTGTAGTTGGTTTTGGTATTATCTCCTGGTAGCAAAGTGAGCATATTTATTATTGTTTTAAACTTTACCAGTCACCAATGGTTTTCTATGTTTGTTTATTTTGGGTTGTGGCTATGATTCCTACATAAATGTTTACAGATTTCTTCAAGTGTCAGGCTACTTTTAGAAAGGTTATATCCTCTGAAGGTAATTTATAAACGTGTGGGCCTATTCAAAAAATAGGATAGCATGTTTGATATGAGCAGTGATGAAAAAAGATTCTGTTACAAAGGAATTACTTTGTTTCTATCCTATTTTTACTGAGTGCATAGATACCATGGCCTAGAAAACAGTGCCTCTTCCTAGCATACCAAGTCTTGGAATTACCACTAAGTCTATAACAATAGTGGTGGGTGGACACATGACAACGAGGAAGTGGATTTCAACCACTAACCCATTCATAAATGCTACAGAAAATGCCTCCGGACACAAACCATTGATTTTCCCCACCAAAGACTGTACAACTTAGAAGTTAGCTCTTTTTCTATTTTACTATGGGCAAAGAGAATTTGAGAACTGAATAATATCAATCAATGTGATCAACTTAGATACCTACCCAGATAATTTAAGCAAAATGCAAAATGTCTCATTTTGCATTAATTGCTGAACAGTTTTCTATTTAATTTTTTTAATGTAATTTCAGATGCTCTCCTTCCCTACACCTAAGTTACTTCCTGTGCCTATAAAAGCTGCATAGCATAATTGTTAAGAGTTTGGTAAACCAGGCAACTTTTGATTCAAATCCTTGTTTTCCCACTGACTAACTGCACAACTTTATCAATTTTATGAACAAATCTCCCTAAACCTCAATTTCCTCATCTTTGAAATCATCTAATGATACCCATCTCAATATGCCTTATGAGAATTAGATAGAACATGTATGAAATGTAAAGCAGAATGCTTGGTATTGTAAGGCCCAACTAGACATTTGAGGAAGTAATATTTGAAGCAGGTGTACCACTATGTATGAGGGGGGACCCCCTCAAAATGGAATTTATTTATAAAAAATGTATGTATTTATTTTTACATGTTTAAACTTCAGTAAACTTCAAAGTACTCTCCATTTGATGCAATATACCGTCAAGACAATTTTCCACTGCTCAAAACAGATTTTGAGCTCCTCAATTTTGATGCCTTTTAGTGCTCCTGCCATATTTTTTTTTTTTTTTTAACTTCTTCCACACTGACAAAACGTTTTCCTTCAAAGACTTGTTTCATCCAGGAAACAAAAGTCTCAATTAGGTGAATAGAAAGCGTGTGCACGGTGGTCATGCCATTTCTGGTCAAAATCTGCTGAACATTCAGTGCTGTGTGGACAGGTGTGATCCTATATCACCATCATGAAATGGGAAATGCGTTAAAAGACTCAAAAAAAACCACTCACTGAAGCCAGACGCAGCATCTCACAACAATGCTAGCTGATACAATAATGCTTACCTAGAGGGAATAGCCTGCACCACAAGAGGGTCCTGCCCTCCAAAAGATAATTCTGAGTTTTTCTTTTGATTCCCCCTCATATTTCGAGATTGAACTGGCCATATCTCTAATAAATTGTGACTTATTTTGTTATTTAATACAGAAATATTTGCTGCTGTGGGTTGAGCATCTCACTGATTTTAGGACTGTGGATTGTGCTATTTTCTCCACTTTTCTTTGCTGTGGCTCCAGCCATTGTGACAGCTCAATAGGCTGATAGAATAGGAGAGAGAATGGCAATACTAACTTTAACCGCCCCTTTAATCAGGAAAGTAGGTGATTGCCTGAATGAAGTTCACTATAGATTGATGGATATCTCTAAATACGAAGGAGACTGAGAATGAACTTTTGGAATTCCAAGCTTCGGAGTAAAAACAGCAAGTAGAAAAGGGTTTGAGAATATCTTGCAGCTACTTATATAGTGTTTCTTCTGCTCCAGGTACAGTTTTAAGAACTTTACGAACATTAACTTATTTAATCCCCTCAACAACCAAATACTACTCCAATGTGTCAGACACTATTATAATTGCCAATGCAGAGATGAAGGAACTGCAGCATGGAAAGGTTAAACAAAGATCTCAAGGTTATGTGGATTGTTTGTGGTGGACTTCAAACCTAGTTAGTCTGACTTCAAAGACTATACCCTTCATTACCGTGCTTTACTGTCTCTCAATGAACAGAGAAATTACACTGTTTGCCAAGTAGCCACAGCGGCTGAAGAATCAGCCCCTGCTCAGAGTGTCACAGGTACCAAATTTGGTTTAAGGGCTCCAAAATTGAGCAATGCAGACAGTAGTGATAACTGTGACAAGTAGGATTCATGATCAGATTCCCCAGCTTTTTAAACTCTGAGCATGTTAACTCTTATTCTCTACTGTGGTTTCTGGATGGTTGCTGGAAATATATCTTTAGAATATGACTTGGCCTCCAAAATATTTTGTCTGTTTAGGGAGAAAAAGAAGGATGATATGGCTTCAAAAAGGAAGATGTCATGAAGAACTGGAAATTTATAAGATGTAAATGTAAGACAACTATGTTAATAACAACTCTTTTAGTATGAAAAAAATAAATATTACAACAATGCAGATGCTGGCTTTCATGTCTCCTATTTCCTGAAACCAGATTAATTTTTTTTAACTTTCAAATAAACACATTTAAAGTGTCTTTGCACTTATTTGGTTCAGCTGAACTTATTTTGCTGCATTTTTTTCTGTAACACGTAGCCTAGTCCTCAATGTTTTTAAATTAAAATTCCAGAAACATTGAATAAGGTCCTATATCAGTTATTAGTTGCTGTTTAACAGACCATTCAAACTTAGTGGTTTAAAACAACATTCATTTATTTTGCTCATGAATCTGTGATTACTGCTGGGTTACATGGAATAGTCCCATCTCTGGCTCATGTGGCCTCACATATGCTGGCCCTGAGGTCTGAAGGGTCTTATTCAAAGATGACTTATTCACATGGTCAGTAAGTTGATGCCAGCTAATGGCTTAGAGCTCAACTGAGATCTCAGGTCCATTCTACCTGGGCCTCAGCATATTATTTTGGGCTCCTTCACTGCTTGGTGGATGGGTTCTAGGAGTGTACAAGAAAGTCAGTAAGAAGCAGTATTGTCTTTTATGATAGCTTCAGGTGCTTTCAGGCATTACTTCTGCCTCATTCTATTAGTCAAGAAAGTCATAAAGACCCACCTATGTCCAAAAGGAGGAGATATAGAATACATTTTCTGAACAGGGAATGGATGGAACCTAGAATGAACATGTGGGACCAGAAATATGTTGTAGCCATTTTATAAAGTACAATTTGCCATAGGTACCTTCAACTCAATTATCTAAAACTTTCACTGATTATGTCTCCACCTATCCTGCCGATACACAAACTTTTGTTTGCCTTTCAAATTTGGTTATTGAAATTACTATTCACCAATTTATTTGTATTTATAGATAAATACAATATTAAAATGTTTGACAACTAAAGCTGCACAGGCCCTCCACCAGCCATAAACAAACACTATGGCTATACAGATAGATATTGACTGAATACGTGCTCTGTTCATATAAAATAATTTGTTTGAGAGTTTGACTATTTAGTATTATTATAAAAAAATTAATTTTATTCCATAATGTTCGAGTGCTTTCATTATTAAATTGACAATCAGTTTATTAACAACTGCATGACAGTGAACCTGCAATAATCAATCTAATTTAAAACCATAAAAATCTCTTAGAAAAAACTTTAGGAGTCATCTAAACCCAACTTGACTCGTTAAAAAATAATATTTTTGTGATTATTAATATTAACACATTTTAGGAGATACAGAAAAGCATATTAAAAACCTGTATTCCAATATGCCAGAGATAACTTGTAAGAACATTGTAATATTTACCCCAACATATTTTATTATGTAAATGCACGTAATATATAAATACAAAATTATTTAGTAAAACTTTTAACATATGGCAACTGCTTCACAATTATTTTTATATATTTTCAGTCTTTTCTCATCCTATTAAATATTTCTCTTAAAAAGTGGCTTTTTTTTTTTTAGGAGTTGGAGTCTCACTCTGTCGCCCAGACTGGAGTGCAATGGCCATTCCCGGCCACCGCAGCCTTGACCTGCTGGGCTCCGGCAATCCTTCAGCCTCAGCCTTCCGAGTAGCCGGAATTACAGGCGCGCGCTAACACACCCGGCTGATATTTTGATTTATTGTAGAAATGAGGTCTCGCTGCCCAGGCGGGTCTCGAACCGCGGGCTCAGGCAATCCACTCACCTCAGCCTCCCAAAGGCGTGGGATTACAGGCTGAGCCACTGAGCCTGGCTAAAAAAAGTGGCCATTTTTAACTGTAACGATGTATCATAATTTACTCAAGCATTTGAATATTTGCAAAATTATACAATAATCAATAAAAACCTGAAAAATTTCCCAGTATAACTTTTTCTTCATGGTTAAGATAAGCCTTGTTTTAATTACACATTTCTGTGTATATTAATGATCAAATATTTCTGTAATATACAAACAGACATACCACATTTTTTTCAAGGGATGTTCATACAGGCATGTTTACTGTAGCATTATTTTTTTTTTTCCTGCTGAAACTTGTGTATATATATATATATTTTTTTTTTTTTTTTTTTTTTTTTGAGTGGGAGTCTCACTGTCGCCCAGACTGGAGTGCAGAGGTGGCTCCTGGCCACCACAGCCTCGACCTGCTGGGCTCCGGCGATCCTTCTGCCTCAGCCTTCCAAGTAGCTGGAACTACAGGCGCACGCCACCACACTCGGCTAATATTTTTTTTTTTTTTTAATTGTAGAGATGAGGTCTCGCCTGCCCAGGTGGGTCTCGAACCCGGGAGCTCAGTCAATCCACTCACCTCAGCCTCCCAAAGGCGCAGGATTACAGGCTGAGCCACCTGTAATACAGGCGAGCCACCTGTATAGAGCCCGGCTCTATAATTTTTTTAGAAACATATTTTTTATTATAAAATTGTGGTCTACAGTTAAGGGTTAGGTATATAAATGTGCATCGTTCAGGCACCCTTGTTAATAAGGGGTGTCTCCCCATCCCCAGACAGATATTGACTACCGTTAGTCCCACCTCCCTTCCCCTCCCTACCCCCCCATAGTTTCCCACCACCGTCAGTCCTTTTTTTATAGTATTATGGTAGATGTTCAAGGTCCACTATATGAGTGAGAACATGTGATACTCAGATCTTTGTTTCTGTGAGAGATCACTCAGTATTATAGACTCTAGTTCCATCCAGGTTGCTGCAAAATTCATGGTTTGGTTCTTTTTAATGGCTGCATAATATCCAGTATAAATTTATAAGTGTCTTCTTCAAAGGTATTTTCTAGAAGCAAATTATTATTTGGACACAAGGTAAGACTGCTAATGATTAATGTTGTGGATAAGTATCACCAAATTGTTTTTCATAGAGATTATACTATTAAAACTTCCATCATACCTGCATAAGGAGAGTTCTCCTGATGTTTCCACAGCAAGCTATTATTTTATTTTCTGTTACCTAAAAATACTATGACATGCCCATGATTATAGATGTTATATTGCTGATTTGATTATAAATATAAGTATGGAAATAAATTAAGATAGTTTTTATAATTCTCATTTTTAAATATTAATTTCATTTTTCTAGCCAACTAACTAAATTGTCTGTTATAGAGTAAAATAATGTATCATAATTTCAAAAATTAAAATTGTTTCTTTCACCATTAGTTTTAAATCCTTTACTTTATATGCAAAATTCTATTTTGAGGCTAGTCACGTTAGCTCACTCTTGTAATCCCAGCACTTCGGGAGGTTAAAGTGGGAGGCTCACTTAAGTCCTGGAGTGCAAGAGCAGCCTGGGCAACATAGCAATATCCCATCTCTTAAAAAAAAACAATTAGGCTGGGCTCAGTGGCTCAACCTGTAATTCCAGTACTTTGGGAGGCTGAGGCGAGTGGATTGTCTGAGCCCGCAGATTCAAGACCAGCACAGGCAACTTGGCGAGACCTCATCTTTGCAATAAAAATTTAAAAAAAAAAAAATTAGCCAGACGTGGTAGTATATGCCTGTATTTCCAGCTACTTGAAAGGCTGAGGCAGAAGGATAGCCTGAACCCAGCAGGTCGACGCTGGGGTGACCATGAGTATGCCACTGCACTCAGGCTTGGGAGACAAATTGAGACTAACTAAAAAAATAAAAATAAAAATTAGGTGGAATGGTGGTACACGCCTGCAGTCCTAGCTACTAGAGAGGCTGTACTGGGCTATGATTGTGTTACTGCACTCCAGCCTGGATGAGAGAGTAAGACCCTGTCTCTACAAATATGAAAAATTGTTAAAAAGAGTAAGCCTAATGTAAATTATTGTTTCTCCAATGTATATGATATATTTGATGTACTCTGACTATTTATGCTCCTTTAATGAGATATGCTTAAGTTTATGGAATTATTATAGGTTCTTAGAGAGTCTTAGTGGTCATTCATTTGTTTAGTTTACAGATGAGACTATTTTGTTGAAGAAGGTATGGTATTATTAGACCTAAGACTCAACCTAGATTCCTGACCCATAGGCCAATTATTTTTAATTCCTCCTAATTTTTCTAATATTATTTGATTTTAAGTAATTATTCTTCCACTATCTATTATAAACTGACTTAAATCCCAATGATAAAAAGACTTAAAATTCCACAAATAATATGACTGCTGCTGATTATTAATGCTTATTAATGACTTACAACATGCCACGAGATGCAGTAAATGGCACATAATCCCCACAGCAACCTTCCACAGTGGCAGTTAAAGCTCAAGGTTTTGACAAAGGTGTGCAGCTGGCCAGCAACTAGCTCAGAATCAAGGACAATTTTGCCTGGCTTTAAGTACCACCATTTGTCACAGTTCCTAGACACATGTTTTACACTAGAGTTCAATTAAATAAACTAGCCTTTGTATAGCACTAAAAACATTACAGATATTTTATAAATAAAGCATTTGACACACCCAGTGCATTACACTCATGTAATACATCTGTAACAACTGGGAATGCAGCAGATTTCAATGGAAACTAAATTTGACTAAAAATCTGGAGGCCTAGGTCCCACGTTACACATATCACATACTAGTTGTGTTCTTCCATAAGTTAGAAAATGTATGTGCCTTGATTTCTTCATTTGTGAAGTGGAGAGTGAACTGAATGATCCCTAATACCTTTCTAGCTTTAACAACTCTCTATTTAACAATCTCTAAATAAAATGGAAAGTAGGAATAATCTCAACTCTGTTTTGAATTACCTATTAACCTAACTTAATAATTTGTTGGGTGGTTTTACGAAGTGGCTTTATTATCAGTTTTCACATTATATATAATCTTTGTTTTAGTCAGACATTTCCCTCACATCTATAAGATTTCACGTAATAGTCTGGTGTAACTGCAGTAGAAATCACAGTTCATAATGAAATCTTTACTTATATTTTCTACACTGATTTCCTTTAGCAAAATAATTTGTAGATGGTGGAAGCATGATTGTAGAAGGTAGTATACTGAAAAAAAATATTTTTAAATGCTTGTATACAACATAAAAGAATAAATAAATGTAGAAATGGACTTTTAAATTTAGTTGTTTATATGGGTCTCTATATGATAATATTTTCAATTGAAACAGAAGAAAACACCTAAATAGTACCAAGTATTTTATTACTTTTGGTTAACACAAAAGCAAACAGAAAAATGGAAATGACTGTATATCCAGTAACAATAATCCAATACCACAGTATGAAAAATATAAGTTTATAAATAGAATAGTAACTCTTTCCTCAAAGATTTTTGTCATTTTATTTTATGAACCTTGTGGTTTTATTACATTTTAATTACAAATCAGTAAGTTTATTGTAGTTTTTTATTTCTAAAGAATATAAAATTAAAACTGATTTTAGATTCTTATCAACTTTAATACATAGTTACTTTCTTTGCTAAAACGGGAACTTCTAAAAACCTTATTTTATCAAGATCATTTTATTAGTTGTATTTTGTTTTCCTCCAGCATAACTAAAAAAAAAAGCATATTAAATTTTAAGAAAAACAGAGTTGTGTCTTCAAATGTTAGTGGTAAGAAAATTAAAGTAGAATTTGACAGTTTTATATTTTAACATATTTTCATGACCAATATTTGATCTTTAAAACTACACAATTTAATTAAATAGGTTTTTGTTAATTATCTATGTTGCAGGAAGATTAATATACATGATTCCAGGTTATTTGACTAATTAAAAAAGAATACAGGATCTTTTTTTTTTTAATTTGGAAAGTTCATTCCATTTTACCATTAACATTTTCCCTAAATAGTTCAGGTGGTCGTTTAAGAAAATCAACTCCTATTTTGGAAGAATTGAATATTTATCATTATGAGTCAATTCAATGATTACAAACTAGCTTTGTGGCTAAAAACACCTTCCAGTATACTTATGGTTACTGTGTTTTTATGCCATAAGCATTGATACACATGTATCTGCCAGCAGAATGTTCTTGTGCCACTTCTGTGACCCCTCACATCACTCCTTGCCATATTAGTCATATAGCCATTATTTTTAACTTACTATCTATATAAATATTTTAAAATCATGTTTACTTTCTTGAATACATTATAAAAGTTTTGTAAACAATTCCTGTGTATATAATGCATTTTATTTGATTCTGTGTGTCTGTGAGAGAGAGAGACAGATAGACACAGACAGACGGCAACAGAGAGGGACATGAAGGGAGAAAGACTCCCAGAAATCCAAATAGTACTTGAAATGTGAAGTATTTTGGGTTAACAGATATATTTAATCTAGGTCCCTTTAGAAAAAATTAATAACATGAATATTTGCTAGTTAATGCTAAAAACATTGTCAAATCCTTTTGAAATAAAAATACTTTCAACTGCATAACTTTAAACATTTTTAAAAATCTGGACATATATTATCTACAAATTGATTTTTTTCTATTTTGTTTGTTTATTAATTTCCAATTTGAAAGCTGTCAAATCTTGTTTTTAAGTCAGATCTTAATTTCTAATACCATTCTCCATTGGATGGAACCACAGCCCTTTGGAGAAGTAACTGATTTTAGAACTGGCACAGGGGATATAACAGATGAATGCAGAACACCTTGCAGTGCCAGAAAGTAAGAAAATATTCCATAAAAATATACAACAATAGCAATGTCAAAGGGTCCAGAGGCAATTAAAACAGCTCCCAACTTTTAAAGCTAGAAAAAATTGCACAAAACGATAATGCAATATTGGATTATAACTCAATATACAATAAATACCTATGAGTTCATATTGATATAAAAAGAACTGAATAAATAAATAAGGAGAATAAAAAAATGTTCTGTACAGAACATCAAGTAAATTATAAAGATACTGTACTCCAAAAGAGCTTGAGCACAGCCCTCCACCTCTGAAGTGTCAGCTGTGAATAGTGACTTTTTTTCAGAGGCCACAGGATGAAAAATGAGGGAAAAAAAGAATAACTTCACAAGGCAGAAGCTTGACAAATACTGCTTGAGCCAGCTGGGTGAGCAAGGTTTACATCAACAGTAGAAAGTCATGCTGATAGAGGGCATCTTTGATATGATGTGATAAAAATGACACCGGCTAGGAGCAGTGGCTCACATCTATAATCCCAGCACTTTGGGAGACTGAGGTGAGAGGATTGCTTGAGCCCATGGGTTCGAGACCAGCCTGGGGAACTTGATGGGACCTCATTTCTACAATAACTCAAAAATTAGCCGGGCATGGTGGTGTGTGCCTGTAGTTCCAGCTTCTTGGAAGGCTGAGGCAGAAGGATGATCTGAGCCCAGCAGGTCAAGGCTGTGGTGGTCGTGAGTGTGCCACTACACTGCAGCCTGGGTAACAGAAAGAGACTCAAACTACAAAAAAAAAAAAGGAATGAAAATGGCACTTCACCTCTGTAGTCTTCCTCCTCAAAATTCATAATTCCAATCTATTCATGAGGGAAAAGATCAGACAATAAAAATTGAGGGACATTCTACAAAATACCTAATCTGTGCTCCACAAAACTGTTAATAGTCAAAACAAAGAAAGTTTAAAAACTGTTACAACCAAGAGTAGCCTAAGAAGATATGGCAATTAAACATATTATAATATCATAAATGAGATTTTATATGGGAAAAAGGTATTAGGTAAAAATTAAGAAAATATGAATAAAAGGAGACAGCCCACAGATTGGGAAAAAATATTTGTCAACTGTATATCTAACAAAGGCCTAATATCTAGGATCTCAAGAAACTCAAACGTGCCCCCAAAAAACAAACATTACACAGAGGGCAAAAGATATGAATAGACACTTCTCAAAAGAAGACAAATGAGCAGCCAACAGCACACCTCATCAACAAGGATATCTGCATAATGAACATATGTATGCTTAACCCTGAATTGTACCCCACATATTTAAAAATTTTAAAAGTTTTCAAAAGAAAATATGAATAAAGTATTGGTTGCAGTTAACAATAATGTGTCACTATTGGCTCAACAATTTTGATAAATGAACCATATTAGTGCCACATTTTAGCAATACAAAAAACTATATGTAAGGTACACGGGAGTTTTTATGCTGTCTCTGCAACTTTTTGGTAAATCTAAAATTCTTCTAAAACAAAAAGTGCATTAAAAAACAAATACAATAACCTATGTATGGCAAAAATATTCCTCACCATTGCAAAAGCTGCAAACGAACACAATATGATTATAAATATAATAGTTTTCAGGCCTTATTAAAGTCACAAAATATTTTTGAAATAAATATTCTAGTGCCATAACCTATATAATTAATTAATCTTTACACTTACAGATTAATAACAATCTGTAGTTTTTACAAACTATACTAAAATCCAGGTCTGGCTTCAAAATATATCATGGAAAAAGCATGAACTTCAGAGTCTTGGAAATAATTCTTAACTTTTCTGTCTCTATATTCTCATATATAAAATGAAAAAAAAGAATTCCTATCTCTTATTATTGCTCTAAGAATTAAATAAGATGAAACAATCAAAAAATATTAGCTCTTTTCTATTTTAGGTAAAATATTAACTGATCTCCAAATATTTTATTTGTTTACTCTTTCCATTATTTTAAGTTCCTAGTACCCTGTTCCATTCTATTTTAATAAAATATATTTTGAGGAAATTAATATTGTTAATATGTATATTGTGAGTTTTAACTGATATTTCATCTTTCTAGGGGAGATCTGTGCATTTTAGACTTATCACTGTTTGAGGGATGAAAGTTCTGTCCAGGCCGGGCTCAGTGGCTCAGCCTGTAATCCCGCGCCTTTGGGAGGCTGAGGTGAGTGGATTGCCTGAACCCGCGGGTTCGAGACCAGCCTGGGCAGTGAGACCTCATCTCTACAGTAAATCAAAAAATCAGCCGGGCGTGGTAGCGCGCGCCTGTAATTCCAGCTACTTGGAAGGCTGAGGCGGAAGGATCGCCAGAGCCCAACAGGTCGAGGCTGGGTGGCCAGGAGCGGCCACTGCACTCCAGTCTGGGCAACAGAGTGAGACTCCAACTCAAAAAAAAAAAAAAAAAAGAAAATTCTGTCCAAGTTAATACATCTTAATTTTCAAATAACAGCTAACTTGTAAGGATGAGGGTATAGAAAAGGAATTGCATAGTTTTCTTTCCCATAATAATAAACTGAACATGAAAAAGATGAACTATAAACTGATAGATTTTTCTAATATCTAATAGTAAAGCAATAATACTTATCTTGGAATTGATATCAATAGGTTTAATTAAATTCAGATCCAAAACACCTTTAAAGCAAGGAAATTTAGCATTTGTAATTTAACTATATATTAACTTTTCTTACATATCAGGACACCAAATATAAGACACATAACTATATTACTATCTTAGATACAGTAATTGATTTTAAAATCATTGGTTTGTTTGGTCAGTGTGTTGTAAAATTTTTGAAATACCTAAATGTTAAAATCAATGTCCTCCCATCTGCTCCTAATTCCTTAAATTTCTCCTATTGCATTGACTTTCCAGAAAGTCTAGAAACTAGCAAGACAGAAAGGCAGAGACAAAGAAAATAGTGACTGTTAGATCAATAATGAATTCAATCTGAACTTTCTTCTCTGACAAAAGAAAAAAATTATATTTTGAAGCAATATTGAAAAGCCAAACCAATGCATAGTTAAAGTATCCACATGATAAAGAGAAATATAATACTTTCAATGATTTTTATTTTTATCCATCTAAAATTCAACCTACTTAAAAGAGTCTTTAAATCTCAAATATCCAAAATATGTTTTGAAAGTCTTTCTATAGAATATTTTTGTTTATATTTGTTTTTATTTTCTTAAACTGAGTTCTTTAGAAACTACTTAAATATCTGAAGCCTTAAATAATTTAAAATAATTTTAATACACAATCAAGTATAATTATTCCTATTCATAACATATTTATCTTTTAATCTATAAATCTGTTAAACATACATATTGACATTTCTATTGTAAAACATTCTTGGTGTAGAGTGGGTTATAAGCTTAGCAGATTTCAGAAAATGATGTGTCTCTTCAGCCATTCAGTACATGTGTTGCCCTGTTCAGTTGCAGATGCTGTTGTAAAAAGAAGGACTACTCGGGAATCTGTTCTTTAGATAGTAAATGTATTGTGTTCAGTGTCAGTTTCCCAGTGTTGCATGTAGTGAGCCATAGAGATGAATTCTAAATACATTTTGAGGGGTTAATTTCATTCAGAGTAGTTATAGTCCTGATAATGGGGGGGAAAGTTATATCAGATTAATTTTCTGCCATAACAATTATAAACTCTAATAATAATAACAATAATAAAGCAACTCCTTGAAGGCATTGAAGAACAACAAAGGAAGATCAAGACAGGGAAGGAGGTCATAGTAAAAACCAATATCCTAAAAGCTAGAGACAGGTTACTAAAGATAATCATAGCATAGATCAGTTTACTTGGAGCAGAAACTGCTAGAGATATTTACTGATAGGAACAGTTCAATGGTAATTTTGATGAATTGCTGAAAACTACTAAATGAGGGACAGCCTGAGTGTAAGAAACTCCTTGGCACCTATTCATAAAGGTGGTGTGGGAGGGGCATGCTTCTGTGGGTTTTATCTTCAGGAACACCACCAGAGTTTCGTGGTGAAGATCAGTGAAAAATCCCCTTATATTTTGGGCAGAAACAGGAAAAAGTAACCCTTTGAAATACACCCACAGCGTTTTCTCCATAACAAAGAAGAACACTACAAGGAAATTATTTTACCGGAACCTTATCTTCCAGTCTCACTTTCCCCTTTTTCCCTAGTGGGAGAAGGAAATCAGTCAGTCAATTGGTCAGTATTGTAAGGGTCACAGTTCAATAACTCAGTCCCACTAACAGACTAAGATTTACTCACAAGTTTATATCTTTTTTCCCTTACCACCACATCAACAGAAATGGAGTATGATCACATTAAATTATAGCTGCAAAAGCTGAAACTATCATCTACTTAAGTATTTTTAAAGAAGTTTTGAGGAACGCCAAAGATAACAGGGGTGGGAGAATAACAAGGACACTGGAGGAAACCAAAGCTTCTAGCACTAGCACCAACAGATAGAGTGAACATTATACACAGACCACCTCCTAGCAAGATTATCATAAAACCCACACTAAAGGCCTATGTTCCTCAGTTATTCTTAGCTGATACATTATGAATTACTTTCAACAAAATATTACAAAGCATGCTAAAAAGGCAAGAAAAATAGCAGTCTGAAGAGAAACAGTAAGCATGAGATTCAGACTCAGATATGACACAGATTTTAGAATTATCAAATAAGAAATTTAAAATAACTATGCTAAGGGCTATTGAAAAAAGTGGACAATATATAAGAAGTTACATGTAATGTAAGTGGAGAAATGTAAACTTTAGGAAATTAACAAAAGGAAATGCTAAAAAAATCAAAAACATTATAAAAAATGTAAAAGGACTTTGATGGATTAACCAGTAAACTGGGCATAAGAGAATGAGCTTGAAGTTATGTCAATAGAAACCTCTCAAAGTGAATTGCAAAGAGAAAAAAGCAATCAAAAGACAATGTCCAAGAACTGTGGGATAACTGCAAAGGAATGACAAATGTGTAATTGGAATACTAGGAGGAGAAAGAAAAAAGGGAAAACAAGCAATGCTTGAAATGATCATGACTGAGAATTTCTAAAAACTGATCTTTATTTTATTTGTATAAATTTAAGGAGTACAAATGCAATTTTGTTACATGAATACAGAGACTGACAATTAAGTTCGTGAACTTGCCACTGTGCGCTTATATTGGCAGCACTGAACAAGAAACTTGGTAGGGTTTCATAACCTGGGTATAACAATGTCTCACAGCTGTGTTCATGTCAACATGTGTAGTGTCTTGCTGAGTGGTATTCATTATTGTTGTTGCATGTTTTTGTGTGTCATCATGAGATTGTAGAACTTGAGTTAGAGCAATTAACAAACATTAAATTTCTTGTTCGACTTAGCAAGAGTGAAAATTAAATCAGGGACATGCTAGTCCAAGTTTATGGGGATACTGCCGGAAGAAACAGCAATGTACAAATGGGTTAAATGTTTTTCTAAAAGGAGAGAAAGCATCACTGATGAGAGGCCAGGACATCCAGTAACAAGCAAAACTGATGAAAACATTGCAAAAATTCATCAAATTGTGCATCAGAATCATCAACTGACTGTGA
Source organism: Carlito syrichta (assembly GCF_000164805.1). Classification (NCBI taxonomy): domain Eukaryota; kingdom Metazoa; phylum Chordata; class Mammalia; order Primates; family Tarsiidae; genus Carlito; species Carlito syrichta. The sequence continues at coordinate 256,100 of NW_007232482.1, forward strand.
GAGGCATAGCAGACCAAATAAACATTGATAGAGAAACAGAAAAATCTTAACTGAAAATCTTGGCATGAGAAAGATGTGTGCAAAATGGTCTCAAAGGAGCTCTTGCATCACAACAATGCACCAACTCACACAGCACTGTTTGTAAGGGAGATTTTAGTCAGTAAACAAATAACTGTATTGGACACCCTCTCTACTCACCTGATCTGCCCCCCTCTGCGACTTTTTTACTTATCTAAAGACAAAGGAAACATTGCAAGTAAGGACGTCAAGGGTAATATTAATACAACAGCTCTGATGACCACTCCAGAAAAAGAGTTCAAAAATTGCTTTGATGGGTGGACTAGGCACTGACATCAGCACTTCGAATGTGTCCATAGTGATATTCAACAATGAGGTATGTACTTCTTCTAAGATGAGTTTGCAACCTTAATTGTCAGACCTCATGTATTGTGTGGTGGTGAAGTTGGCTTTTAGTGTATCTGTCACATGAATAATGTACATTGTGCCCATTAAGTAATTTCTCAGCATACACTCTTCTCCCAATCCCTCCACCCTTCTGAGTCTCCAATGCCTATTATGCCATACTCCATCTCCATGTATACACATTATGCAATCCCCACTTTAAAAATGAGAACATGTGTTATTTGTCTTTGTGTTTCTGCGTTGTTTCACTTAAGATAATGTCCTCCAGTTCCATCCATGTTACTGCAAAAGGCATTATTTCTTTCTTTTTATAGATGAATAGCATTCTATTGCATATATATACCGCATTTTCCTTATGCAATTATCTATTGATGGACACTAAGACTGATTTCACATCATTTTTTTATTGTGAATAGTGCTGCAATAAACACATGACTACAGGTATGCTTTTGATATGACTATTTATTTTCCTTTCTGTAGATAACCAGATATAACATTGTTGGTTTGAATTGTAATGCTAATTTTAGATTTTTGAGAAATTTCCATACTGTTTTTTGCAGCCTGTATACTAATTTACATTCCTACCAACAGTGTATAAGTATCCTCTTTTCTCCACATCTTCATCAGTATTTGTTATTTTTTGTCTTTTTAATTCAGGCTGAGTGGTGTGAGATAATATTTCATTGTGGTTTTATTTGCATTTCTCTGATGATTAGTGATGTTGAACATTTTTTTCATAAGTTGACTGACTGTATGTCTTCTTTTGAAAAATGTCTGTGTATATCCTTTGCCCTCTTTCTAATAGAAAAATTGGGGGGGGTCGTTGTTTTTGTAATTTTTTTTTAGTTCCCTACAGATTATGCATATTAATCCTCTGTTGGGTGTATAGTTTGCATATATTTTCTCCGAGGCTGCAGGTAGCTCATTTACTCTGTTGATTATTTCTTTTGCAGTGCAGAATCTTTTTAGTTTAATTTAGTCCCATTTGTCTATTTTTGTTTTTGTCATTTATGCTTCTGAGGTCTTAGTAATGAATTATTTTCTTCTAGTATTTTTCAAGTTTCAGGTCTAGGCCGGGCATGGTGGCTCAAGCCTGTAATCCCAACACTTTGAGAGGCTGAGGCAAGAGGATTGCCTGAGTTCAGGGGTTCAAGACCAGCCTGGGCAATTTGGTGAAACCTCATCTCTACAACAAATAAAAAAAATTAGCAAGCCGTGGTGGCTTGTACCTGTGGTTCCAACTGCTTGGAAGGCTGAGGCAGAAGGATAGTCTGAGCCCAGCATGTCAAGGCAGCAGTGGCTGTGAATGTGCCACTGCACTCCAACCTGGATGACAGAGTGAGTCTCCAACTCAGGAAAAAAAAAAAAAAAGGTTCAGGTCTTATATTTAAGTATTTAATATTGAGTTTATTTTTGCATGCAGTGAGAGAGAAGGGTGTGGTTTCTTTATTTTGCATATGGCAATCCAGTTTTCCCAGTGCCATTTATTGAAAAGGGTATCCTTTCTTTTCCTGAATGTATGTTCTGTCACCTTTATCAGAGATCAGTTGGGAGTAGATATGTAGTTTTATTTCTGGGATTTTATTCTGTACCATTAATAAATATGTCTATTTTTATACCAGTACCATGTTGTTTTGGTTACTATAGACTTGTCAAATAATTTGAAGAAAATGTAATGCCTCCAGTTTTGTTCTTTTTGCTTAGGATTGCTGTGGCTATTCAGGCTGTTTTTGGTTCCATATAAATTTTAGGATTTTTTTTTCTAATGCTGTAAAAATGATAGTAGTTTAATAGGAATTGTGCTGAATCTGTAGGTTGCTTTGCATAGTATGGTTACATAAACAATGTAGATTTTTCCAATTAATGATTTTTTTCATTTGTTTTTATCATTTACAATTTTTTTCTTCAGGGTTTTGTAGTTTTTCTTGCAGAGTTCTTTCGCTTTCTTGGTAATATATATTCATAGGTGTTTTTTTTGGTAGCTATTGTAAATGAGATTGTCTTTTTATTGGTTCTCAGGTTGATCATTATTCAGGTATAGACACACAATGTGATTCATTTATCAAATGTAAGAGACTTTTGGTGTTGTTAGTTTTCTATATATAAGATCATACCATTAGTGAACAGGAATCATTTGACTTACTCTTTTCCAATTTGGAAGCCTTTTATTTCTTTCTTTAGCCAGGTTGCTCTCACTAGGATTTCAATACTATGTTGAATAGAAGTGATGAAAGTGCATATTCTTGTCTCATTCCAGTTCTTAGAAGTAATGTTTTCAACTTTCCCCTGTTCAGTATGTTTCTGGCTATAGGTTTGTCACATATGACTTTTATTATTTTGAGGAATGTTCCTTCTATATCTATTTTGCTAAAAGTTTTTATCACAAAGGGATGCTGAATTATATCAAATGCCTTTTCTGCATCTACTGAAAAGATCATATGGTTTTTGACCTTCATTCTGTTGATATGACGTATCATATTTATTGATTTGAATATGTTGGAATATTCTTGCATACTTGGTATAAAACCTTATCATGATGTACTATCTTTTTGATGTGCTATTTGATTTGGTTTGCTAATATTTCGTTGAGGAATTTTGCATCTATGTTCATCAGAAGTATTGGTTTGTAGTAGTTTTTGTTTTTCTGCTGTGTCCTTATCTGGTTTTGGTTTCAGGGTGATACTGGACTCATATAATGAATTAAGGAGAATTCCCTCCTCCTTGGCTTTTAAGAATAGTTTCAAGAGAATTGGTATTAGTTCTTCTCTGCATATTTGATAGAATTAGGCTGTAAATCCATCTGGTCCAGGACTTCTATGTTGTTGATGGGGGATTTTGTATTATTGATTCAATCTCACCATTCTTCATTGTTCTGTAAAGAATTTCTATTTCTTCTTGATTTAATCTTGGGAAGATGCATGATTCCAGAATTTATCCATTTCCTCAAGATTTTGTGGTTTTCATCATTTAGTTTTTCACAATAGTCTCTCATAATGTTTTGTATTTCTGTAGTGTCAATTGTAATGTCTCATTTTATTTTATTTGTGCTTTCTCTCTCCTTTTCCTATTTAATATAGCTAATATTTTCTCACTTTTCATTTTTTTTTGATCCTTTGTATTTTGGGGAGTCTCTATTTCATTTAGTTCTGTTCTGATTCTTGTTATTTTTTTTCCTCTGCCAAGTTTGTACTTGATTTGTTCTTGTTTTTCTAGTTCCTTGAGGTGTGACATTAGGTAGTTAATTTGTGTTCTATGTTTTAATGCTTGTATTATATACTGTAAACTACCTTCTTGCATTGCTTTTTCTATATCCCACAGGCTTTCATATTTTGTGTTTCCATTTTCATTTGTTTCAAAACTTTTTAAAATTTCTGTCTTAATTTCTTTATTGACCCAATGATTATTTAGGAGCATTTGTTTAACTTCCATGTATTTGCATAGTTTTCAAAGTTCTTCTTGGTATTGATTTCTAGTTTTATTCTGTTGTGGTCTGAGAAGTGACTTGATGTGATTTTATTTATTTATTTAATTTTCTAAGAAGTTACTTGATGTGATTTTTTTTAATTTGTGAAGACATTTTTTGTAGCCTAACACATGATGTATCTAGAAGAATATCCCATGCACTGAGAAGAATATATATTCTGCTGTTGTTGGGCAGAATTTCTGTAAATGTCTATTAAGTCCATTTGGTCTAAAGTTCAATTTATTTCAAATGTTTCTTTGTTGATTTTCTGACTCAATGTTTTATTTAATGCAGTTAGTGGGGTTTCAAGTCACCCACTATTATTATATTGCTGTATATCTCTCCGTTTAGGTCTAATAATATTTGTTTATAAATCCGAGTGCTCTAGTGTTGGGTGCATATATATTTGGAATTTTTATATCTTCTATCTAAATTGATCCTTTTATCATTATACAATGTTCTTCCTTGTATTTTTTTTTTTACTGTTTTATGTGATAGAAGTACAGCTTGCTACTAACTTCTGATTTTTGTTAGTGTGGAATATCCTTTACCACCCCTTTACTTTACTTTCTGTCTGTATGCTTCTTTACAAGTAAGGTTTCTGGTAAGCAACATATAGTTGGATCTTTTTTTCTTTTTTTTAAGTCGGAGTCTCACTCTGTCACCCAGGCTGGAGTGCAGAGGCACACTCATGGCCAATGCAGCCTCAACCTGCTGAGTTCAGGTGATCCTTCTGATTCAGCCTTCCAAGTAGTTGGAACTACAGGCAGTAGCACCATGCCTGGCTAGTTTTTTGATTTATCATAGAGACAAGGTCTCACCAAGTTGCCCAGGCTGGTCTCGAACCCCTGGACTCAGGCAATCCTCTCACTTCAGCCTCCCAAAGTACTAGGATTACAGGCTTGAGCCATCATACCCCGCCTTGTGCGTTTTTGTTTACACTGCCAAGCTGTATCTTTTAAGTGGGACATTTAATCCATTTATGTTCATGGTTAATACGGATATATGACGTTTTTGTTCTACCATATTGTAGTTATCTAGTTATTTTACACATTTTTCTTTTTTTTCCCCTTTCTGTCTTTGTGCTTTAGTGAAGTTTTGTGTGCTTTCATTTGATTCCTTTTTTTCTTCCTGTATTTGATTGTTTTATATGACTGAGAGTTTCATGCTTTCATGTGCTTTTATATTAAATATTGACCTTGTATTTCTATGTTTACAAGTTATTTGTGCCATTTTGTAAGGCTGGCCTAGTGGTGACAAATTTATTCTGTGTTGCTTCTTTAAGAAAGACTTCATCTCCCTTTCATTTACATAGCATAATTTAGCTGGATGTATATTCTTAGTTGAGAGTTGTTTTTTTCTTTCTGCACTTTGAATATTCCAAACCTTTCTCTCCTGACTTTGTTTCTGTTGACAAGTCAGTGGTTAGATTAGTGAAATTTCTTTTATATCTGACTAGACATTTTTCTCTTGATAATTTTAACATTTTTTTCATTCATGTTGACTTAGATAGTCTGATACATGTATGGCATGGTAAAGTCTGTTTTGCAGTGTATTTCTGGGAATGGTTGGACTTCCTGTATCTGGATGTCTATTCTCTTCTATACTTGAAAAAATTTTTGTCAATTATTTTTTTACAACAGCTTTCTAAGCTTTTTAATATTTCTTCTCTCTCAAAAATACCAATAATTTGTTATTTTGGTCACTTTATGTAGTACCATATATCTCAAAGGCCTTATTCATTGTGTTTTGTTAATTTTTCTTTATTTTTGTCTGACTGAATTAATTCATAAGATTTTTCTTCAATTCTAAGCTTATTTTTCTTCTGTTTGGTCTAGTCTATTGTTGAAGCTTTTAAATGTATTTTGCATTTCCTTTAAGAAATTTTTCCTTTTTAGAATTTCTATTTTATTTTTTAAAAGATGTTTATCATCTTGGTTAATTTCTCATTTATATCCAGAACTGATTTTCTAATTTATTTGTCTTCATTTTTAGATTTCTCTGTGTCTCATTGAGATTTTTTATATATTAATAATTTGAATTATCCATCTGGGCTTTCAATAATTTATGTTTGATAAGGACCTATTGCTAGAGAATTATTTTGTTCTTTTAAGGACATCATAGTACCTTGCTTTTTTGTATTTCCTGTATCTTTATGTTATTTTCTGTGCATTTGAAGAGACAGTCATTTATTATTTCTAAATTTAATTTCATGAGGGAAATTCTTTTTCTTGAAGATATGCCTATGATGTATGTTGAGTAGTGTTGTTTGGATTTGCTACTGGGTGTGTTCAGTCATGAATGCTTTGTAAAATTTCCTTAGTTGTAAATAGCCTTATTGTGATAGCTTTCTCAAATACTGGTTGTAGTGGTGACCTGGCAGGTAAATGGGCTCATGACCTCCTTAGCAATGGTGGTAGCAGAAGTTGTGAGAAGCTTATCTCATTGCCAAGCACTGTGTACTTGTGTCTGCAGATGTTATAAAGAGCTGGGTGGGGCAATCTTTAGGTCAGTAAGTAAGAAGCAGCTGCAGTGGCAGAACTAGGGTTTATGCTCAACCTCTGTTAACCAGAAGAAGTGCTCAGGTGTCCCAGATGGTGAGTTGAGTCATAAATTGCTCAGAAATCTGTATCCCATGCTCTAGCTCAAGGGGGATGCTGTATAAAGATAGACCAGGCAAGCCTATATTTAGGCCCCCTGTTGGTGGATACAAGTGCTTGCCTGACCAAGGTCAGAAAACAATCCTCAGATACCTGGGTGAGGAGCAGAGCAACTGCTACTGCACTGAGGTACCACCATGGGATAGTAGGGTTCATCCTGAGACCAAATCCTGGTGAGAAGAAGTGGGACCTGCTTTTCTTTCTTGCCCCCAATCTGGTCTCGCTCACCCCACCTCCTTCTCCAAACTGTGGCAGACAATCGGATTAGTCAGTCATTCAAGTCTGCATCCAATTCACAAAGTTTCCCCAGGGTGAATACCCATGCTATCCTGGTATCTCTCCCAGATCCCTGGTTCCATAGTTAGAAGAATGCCAGTTTCAGTGTCTGTGGCTGGATCCCACTCTACACTAATTTCTCAGTTCTTGCTGCAGGAATCACTCCCTTACTTGAGCCCCAGATCTCCAAACTCTGGCCCAATTCTCAGGGCTGATATTATTGCTGGTTCCCAAGATACTACCCAATTGCTAAGAGCTATAACTGAGAATGGTATGCTTCTATAGTTTAGAAGATTTTGCTTCTATAGTTTAGTATGCTTGGTATGCTTCTATAGTTTATAAGAGTCTAGGAGAATATATGGGACCCTTCCTGGAATTGTTCCTTCTCACTGTCTCCCAGTGATTATCAAGTTAGATCCATAGCTTGGAAAGGTGAATATGGTCTCCCATGGTCTAATTACATGATTTTCCAGTGGAAAAGTGGATTATAGTGTTGGGAGCCGGCCATGGAGGCCCACTGAGCGTTAGGGATCAGAAAGGGCCGTTGACCCAAGACCACTAGGATGTGTTCGGGAGCTATTGAGCCCATTTCCTTCCCCTTTCTACTCAGCACTAACCAGATTAAGCTCTTGTGAGCTCAAAACATAAAAACTCTGAGACTGGGATGAACACAAGCTAACTTTAGAAGCTCATTGCTCCCATTCTTCCACAAACTGCAGTTTTGGCTTTCACACAACTTATAATTCAAACTCGTGTCACATCTAAGAGCCTTAGTATTGGTCACAGGCTTCTGGGTCATGATCTTAGGATTTATTGAAGGTATAAATTGTAGAATATAGTTTTAGAAGACAGCCATTTTGTTGAAAGAATGTGGCTGGGTTACTTGCAGGTAGCCCACTGTGAACTTGGACTGGGCCACATTCCAAACATTCTGGGATGGGCCACTTTTGTTTGTAAAGTAAATACTTAAGCTTCTATAGAATTGTTTAACTTGGCATAAATCAATCAGTTTTGGATGAAAAAGGTTTATAGAATATGTCAGTCATGGATTAGGTTATCCTTTGTTATAGGATTTTAAGATTATCATATGAAAAGGGGTTAAAGGCAATCATTGATTAAATTTTCATGGATTAAGTTTTCTGGTGGATGGGGGATGGCCCTCCCACATCTGACTTTGTGTATAAAAGACCTGTTGTAATTCCCAGTAACACACATCGCTTCTGTACTAGACCAGAGTCCAGTCTCTTTCTCTCTCTCTTTTTTTCTCTCTTCTTCCCCCCAATCGCCGACACCGTCTCCACCTTTGGGGTACCTGAACCCGGCTGGAGTTGGTCTCCGGCATTATAGAAAGACATTCTTTCAACTTCTCTTATATTGGGGAGTTGTGTGCTCAGTTTTCAACCAATTTCAACCAGGCTGCCTGCTGATCTATTGCTTTTCTGTTCAACTTCCATGCTACTTGTTGGATAAATGATTAAATTTGAATTCTATACACACTAATTTTTCTTTTTTGTAAGTGGATCAGATGCACTGGAAAAGCCTATTATCAGACATGTTGAAATAAACATTTTTTGAAAATTATTGACAGACACCAAACCACTGATCCAGAAAGCTCTGAGAAAACCAAGCATAATAAATGCAAATAATGACAGTAATACACCTAACCATTCACATTCAAAGTGAAAAAAATCAAAGAAGAGAAACTCTTGAAACAAGACAGAAGGAAGAAAGAAAAGAAAAAAAAAAGCTTAGCATTCTAACAAGAATAAGAATCAGATAAGACTTATCTTTGGACACCACACAAGCAAGAAAAGAGTGAAATATATAAGTGCTAAAAAAAAAAAAAAAAAAGCTTAGGATAATTTTTCTACCAAAACTATCCTTCAAAAGTGAAAAATAAATAAATCCTTTCTCAGACAAACAAAACCAGAAGAAACTTTTTACTAGCATATATAGTAAAAACTACCTGCAAAAAATGTTACAAGAAGTTCTTCAGAAGAAGAAAACTTAAATAAAAGTTTGAATCTCCATAAAGAAAGAGCATCTTAGAATAAATTAATGTAGAAAAACAAAGTACTTTATTTTTCTTATTCTTAATTGACGTGATATATAACTTTTTTCAAAGTAGCAGTAGTATACAATATATTACATTATTATAACATATAGATAAACAAAATGAATGACAGAAATATCATAAGAAATGGAAGGCAGGAATTGGGACTACTCTGTTATAAGGTACCTATACTACTCAAGAAGGAATATAGGGTTATTTGAAAACCAACTAAGTTTGATTCATTTTGTTGTAATACAATAAAATGGGACAATTATTAAAACATTGTTTTAAAGATAAAACTTATTAAGAAAAGAGAGAAAATTGAATTATATAAATTTATCAATAAAACCAGAGAAAGAAGGATAATGTTAAGATAAAACAATGAAAAAGAAGACAATGAAAAGTTTTTTAAATATTACAAATATGGTAGAGATCATTCCAGCTATAAGAATAACCACTTTAAATTATGGTTAATAGCCACTTTTTTTTTAATGCCACTTTTAATTATCTAAATGTTCCAGTCAAAAGAAAGAGAATATCAGACTGAATACAAAAACAAGACTTATCTCTTCATTGTCTACAAAAAACTCAAACTCACTTTAAGTATAAAGACACAGATAGACTAAAAGTAAAAAGATGGAGAGAGATATATTATGCTAACTCTAATCAAAAGAAAACCAGAAAGAGTAGCTATATTAATTTCAGACAAAGTAAACTTTAAAGCAAGGAAAATCATCAGGAATAAAGAGGGTCATCATATAATGTTAAAGGAGTCAATTCTCAAAAAAAAAGTTCAATGTGCATGTCTCTAACAATACAATGCCAAGAAATATATATAAGACAAATATGATAGAACTGTAAGGAGAAAAAGACAAATTTATAGATATTTTATCCATTATTTCAGTAATGGACAGATAAAGCTGGTAGAAAATTAGTAAGACATAGTTGAATTGAACACTATCATCAATGAAAGGCAATTAATTTAAAGGCATATGAAAGAATAATTCTATAAACATGTTTAATTGAGAGTTTCCTATGCCAAGAATGATGATTATACCAATTGCAGGTGATAGATTTATACTTGTAGCTTTTTATTCCCATATGACCTGGATCTAATTGATATGATAGAATGGTCCAACCATCACAGCACAACACTTTCCTCTCAAGCTCACATGAAACATCCTCCAAAAAAAACACATTTGGGCCCCAAAAACACATCTTAAAAAATTAAAGATAGAAATGATATAAAGTATATTCTCAGACCACAAGAAACTAAACTAGAAATCAATAGCAGAAATACAGCTAGACAATTCAAAAATAATTAGAGATTTACAATACACATTTTAAAAAAGGAACTTCAAAATAAATTAACAAATATGTTAAACTAAATGTTAGTGAAAATACAACTTATTGAAAACTGTGGGATGCAATGGAAGGAAGGTTTTGAGAGAAATTTATAGAATAAAATGCTATAAATCATAGATTACAATAATAAGAAAATGAAAACCCCTATTGAAAATGGGCAAAAGATCAGAAAAAAACACTTTACTAAAGAAGATAGGAAAACTGCAATAAGTATGTAGAAAGATACATGACATCATCTGTGATTAGAATATTGTAAATTAAAATAACATTGGGATACCACTACACACTTGCTGGAATGATAAAATTCAAAACCCTGATGATATTACATTCTGACACGAATGAAGAACAGCTGTAACTCTTATTTATTGCTGATAGAATTGCAAAATTGTACAACCACTTTGGAAATTTATTTGGCTGTTTCTTAGCACAAAATGGTTTTACCATATAAAATAGCTCTCCTAGGTATTTATCCAGTTGAATTAAAAACTTTGTTCACACAAAAACATGCATAGAAATGTTTATGGTAGCTTTATTCATAATCACCACCAAACTGAAAGCAGCTAAGATGTCTTTAGTAGGTGAACAGATCAATACACACAATGGAATATTAATATTTACTTATAAAAAGAAATGCTCTAACAAGCTATGAAAAGATATGAAGGAACCTTAAGTGCACATTGCCAAGAGAAAGCAGCCAGTCTGAAAAGGCTATACACTGTGTGATTCCAACTGTATGACATTCTGGAATAAGCGGAACTGTAGAAGCTGTAAAAGATCTGTGATTTCAGGTGTTCACGGGAAGGGAGGGATAAAAAGATGAAGCACAGGGGAGATTTAGGATGACAAAACTCTTCTGCATGGTACTGTAATGGTAAATACATGGCATTATGCATTTTTCAAAATTTACAGCATTTTACAGGACAGGGATCCTTAGTATATGCAAGTTTAAAAAATTCAGGAGGTTAAAAGATCCCTGAAAATAATGCAGGTTGTGGCATTTTTTTTTGTCAAATTATTCCATACATTTATTATATTATGTATCGTATATTATATACATGTATTATATTAACATATATTCTAACTATAATAAATGTATAGAATAATTTTACTAAAGAGGGTGAGGGAAAAGCTAATAAAAATAATATAAAATTAGATGAAATTGCCTCTTTATAAACTCTGGCAGACTTATGGTTATATATAGCTTAAAGTAGCATAAATGCAATTTAGCATGACCTCTTATGGGGTGGGTAAAGTATCCTTCCCACTGTTCCTCAAACTAAGAACCACTGGACTCTGTGATTTGAAATTCACATATTTTAGCTAAAATATGTGAAATGGAGTCAAGATAAATAAACCTCTCATATATTTAAAGTAGTCATGATAAAATACCTGCCTGAAAGAACTCTGTGGGAATTAAATGATATCATTTATAAACAGGTGTTGTAAGGAGTTACCAGTATCTTAGTGTTTATTGTGATCATTGTTGTGACTAGACAGTTCTTGGGTATTCTATGTCCTGAAGACTTTTTGTTCTGTTTTTTTCTGTTAGGCAAGTGGGTAGTTTCAGGATCAAATCTTTCCACAGTCTATATTTCTTTCTTCTTCCTTTTCCATTCCTACTTTCCAGCATTATCCCAAATTCTTCTATTCCAGGTCAGCAGGCATATGGGAAGAAAAAGTTACAAGTATAAATCTATCATCTGCAATTGGTATAATCACCATTCTTGGCATAGGGAACTCTCGATTAAACATGTTTATAGAATTATCCTTTCATATGCCTTTAAATTAATTGCCTTTCATTAAGAAATAAAACTAAATATGGAGACATTGCCCTGGTCTATATATATCAAGACATATATTTTTAAAACTATCTCGTTTCTTTATTTCTGAATAAATTTTAGATCTGTTTTCTATCCAAAAGAAGTTTCATGATTATTTTTACATATGAAACCATTTTTCACAATGCCACAACAGAATGAAGGATATAAACATGTTTTAATAAAAAGTAATAAACTATATTTTCTTGTGTTCATGCATAGTCAGTGTTAGAGGAATCACAGCTCCCTACAAAGTTTCACATATAATTGTTTTTTTTTCCTGTTAAAACATGAATACATTACACATCATACCAAATGGAGAAATTTTCTTCTTCAATTTCAGGTGTTATTAGGATGATATATGGAGGTCTCTGCTCCCTGAGAATTCATCTGTTTAATTTAGTCAACAAATATTTGTTGAGGTCTTACTATGTGTAGGAACATTTTTATATTCTGTGTATATGGCACTTAACAAAACAGACAGAAATCCTTGCTCTAATGCATCTTATATTTTAGTAGAAAATGAATTATTATCAAAATAAATAAGTTTTGTGTATAAAATCCACATACATATAGGCTATTAGCACCCATGGAGAAAAATAAAGCACACAAGGGAAAAAGTAATGCATACAATGGCAAAATTCTGCACCATTTTCTTCCTTTTGGAAGTCAAGTATAGTAATATTAACTTTAATAAATATTAATTGCATAGGAATGAAGGCATAAAATAAGTTGCAGTTGCCAGACAGTTACTCATTGGGCCTCTCTTGTAGAGTCATGATGGATTGTGCCACTAGGTTTTAAATTCCATAAGATGAAAACTTTTTTCTGCCTTATTCACCACAGTACTTCTAGCATATATGCAATTGTGCTGGGCACATCTTAAGTATATAATAGACATATAAGTTGAATGAACGAACTAGTACTAAAGACACTAACTACAAAAACTGAGAGATTATCTTGTTCTACAGATTATTTCAGTAAGTATTTCTGATGATCACCACCACAGGTTTTACCAGTAGTACTGTCACTACAATTTTGTAAATGAAATGGAATTCTTGCAGTGTGAAAAGCAGAATTATATTTTCCAGAATTATTTATTCATAATAATGTAGAATATTATTAAAGAGACAGAGGAATAGCCATGTGAGCTGAGCACTCAAAACCAAGATGAAAATGTTTCTTCACTTTGGGTGTTACCAACTAGACCTTTGAATTTAAATTGAGGCCTAACTTAGAATCTAATCAAAGAATGCTCCTGTTGATCAACTCTCAGGAGACAATTCTTCATGGGTCTTTTGAATTTATGTGCATCTTACAAAGAGAAGCACTAATAGTCCATGGACTATCTCGTCAAGGACATTTGTACTTTGAGGAACTTTGGGAAAGAGAGAGTCACCTTCTTGAATAGAGAGCAGATTATTTTCTTCTTTTTTCTTTTATCTTCTCTTTTCTGCTTTCCTTTTCTTTTATTTTTGTGTATTGTCATGAATAATAAAGATAAGGTCCATTTCCAGTGCCAAGTTCAGGAAGGTGTGCCATCCATTATAAAAGATTCACGTTCTTTAAGTTTAGTATTTCTCAGCTGTGGCATCAAGTTACTACATATGAGACATCATTGTACACATTGTGTCACCCCTGTAGGCCATGAAGAGTGACAGGCACCAACACAAGAATAAAGCTTCTGCTGTTTGCTGTGCCATGAGTAATATGTGACCTAAGGGTTTTGTGTCTTCTGCCAACATCCACAAAACTATGACTAGCTAACTTGCTAGCTTCCACATAGGGTAAATGCTCAGACATTTCACAGTTCTTAAAACCAATATTGCATTCAATAGGAATTTAAGCAAATTATATCGTAGTAATAAGACAAAGTTTCTAAAGCATCAACTTGGGTGGTCAGTCAATGACATTTCATTTTGTTCCAAGGTCTTCTGACAAATAAGTTGCTTTTTAAAGGCAATTTAAAAGACATTCTTTGCACAAATTGCAAGCAAAAAAATCATTCCCTATGAAGTTATCTTTGGCATCTATAATACTTTGGTATTCTGTGGAAAGTCATGCAGCTCATACCAAATAGAGTCAATTCATTTCATTCATATTGAAGTTCACATTTATTTTACTACAAGTTAAATCATGTTAATTGTAATACTCCCAAAGAATAATTGTATCCGTGATATACTTATTGTGGTGTTTCATTAAATATGCTAATCTTTGGGTAGAAAAGAGGAAGGCATCAGCTGACATATAACGTATAAAGAAAGTACTGGTTTGGCACAAAAGAAGCAATACTAGTTGGTGATAGTTCTTCAGCATGCTTATCGTTAACTTAGAGACTAGACTTGGACACAGCATGATGGGACTCCTACCAATCTTAAATTCAGCAACAAGAGACGGTGGAGTTGCCACTTATATACCAGGGGCTATGCCAAAGGCTTCATCTCTACTTCGTACAATAGTAGTATAAAGTAACTCAATGCAGTCATTTTGTCTCTGGAATCAGAATAAATTCCAAGACTTTAACAAGTAACTAAAATGGAAATCATGATAATTCCTAGATTATTATCATTCCTATAAAGAGCTTGTTACACTGCCTGTTAATAGAATAAGTGCTCAATTAATATTATGTACTTACCCATATAATTCCTATATCTCTATAACTACCTCTCTCTATAATAATTAGATATGAAATTACAGATTGTAATTATAATAACTCTATTCACATTTTGAAGGTGAAGAAATTAAAGCTCAATGAGGTTAACAAATTTGGCTAGTGTTGGGGACTAAACATTGAACCCAAATTTGTAACCATTAACACCACAGGCAGTCCAACTGGACAAATAGAACCTGATTGGATAGAATAGTAATTGGTAATAATAGGTCAAAATTTACCCAGAAACAACTAGCGAGCATTTTAATAAATGATCAGGGAAGTTTGACATAGGACCAATAAGCTTTGGGCATCCAGACAGACAAGTGAGTAGTGTTGGTGGGTCCAACTGTAAGTAACATGATCCCATTGATGGACAGGATTTTCAGGGCACATTTCCAGCTTTCAAGAAATATGGTAAGACTAGGGTAAGATTAAAATTTTAGAGGAAACTGTCAGTGTACCAAGTAAAGTAGACTATTAAGACAAGGACTGGCAAAAACAACTAGTTTAATGCCAAGAAAGAAAGATTTGAAGCAGGGATTTTGTCTTGGAACAATAGGACTTGAATATTCATGCAGAAGGACAAAGCAGATTTGTAAAGTGTACACTGAAACAGCTTAACTACTACAGCTGAGATGTCTTTGCTTCACAATATATAGGGCACAATTAAGACAGATAAATTATGAATTTGGTTTTCCATTATATAACAAGGAATGTGAGGCGTAGGAGTCAAATTAAGCACTACAGTTGTGATTTTATTTATTTGACAATTTTTAAAAAATCTAAATATTTATGTGCTGTTGTTTTTTTAAAAACCATCTAAGTGTTTTAATATAGAGTGATGGAATTCTCTCTGGGAAGGAAAATTCATGGAATGTGTTTCAGAGATTTACAGTCCAATGTTTTATGTGATTCATTGTTTTAGACTTATTTCACTAGCGAAAAGTATGAAAATTCAAATTTTATTTGCATTTTCATTGAAGATAGTGTTCAAGGCAAATGTACTGCTTATTGCTGTCCAGCACTGGATTCTAGATTCTTCTTGGGCTTCAACCTTGGTGAGCTGGGCCAAATCACATGTTATTCTCCAGGGTCTTTCTTTGTGTTGTACCTTAAGATGTGGTAATAAATAGTGATGGCTTTTAAGTGTGCTTTCCCTGGGACTACATTCTGGAACATTCAAATTGCATTAAGAAATAGTGACTAGGATAATAACATATTAGGCATAAAGAAGAAGAAAATTACTAGGCCACTCACCCACCCCCATTCCTCTTTTTTGTTGAGCTCCACTCTGTTCTTGTTTGGTCATTAAAAAAAAAAAAGGTGAAACTTTAATTTATTGCAAAATTAAAAATAATAAAAAATAAATAAAAACTGGCCAGGAACAGTGGCTCACACCTGTAATCCCAGCACTTTGAGAGACTGCAGATAGAGGATCGCTTGAGCCCAGGAGTTTGAGACTAGCCTGGGCAACATAACGAGACCTCATCGTTACAAAAAAAATAAAAATAAAAATTAGCCAGGCACAGTGGCACATGCCTGTCATCCCAGCTACGTGGGAGGCTGAGGTGGAAGGATCGCCTGAGCCCAGGAGGTCAAGGTTGCAGTGATCGTGATCATGCCACTGTACTCCAGCCTGGGTGACAGAGGGATATCATAACTCAAAAGATTAAATAAAAAAGAAGAATAAGAGAACAAAAACTCAGAATTTTTTTGTTCATTCAAACTACATAGGAGAAAAAGACACAAAATACATACCATAAAAAAGAGGCAAGAAAATAAAGTGCAGTCATAGTTCATTTTGATTCATAATTCTACTATGAATCTCACTCTAAGCTCAACTCTGTGAACTAGCGACCTATTATGGTGTCTTAAGGAGCCTTTGAATATCAGAATTCTCCCAAGGATTTTTTGTTTGTTTGCTTGTTTGATTTGTTTTTCTTACTGGTAGTAGAAAAAAAAGAAATACTAGAAGTAAATAAGACACAAGCAATTAAAAGTCAATGTTCTACCAGAGATCATTCTCTGGCAATCAGAACATTTAAGTTGAGGGTTTTTTAAACAAAATATATGTCAAGTTAATCAAAGTATTTAAATGTGTTTTCTTTCATGACATTAAAAAAAATCAACTATGTGAAACTTTATGCATTATTTTATGTCTAATTAATATCTATCATTTTAATTTTACTTTTTAACACATACAGCAAAAGTTACCTATAAATATAAAATGCCATTTAAGTGTTTACAAAAGATATAAGATATTTTCTTCTTAAATAAAAGCTATCGAAAATTATCTAGAATTCATTTCTGGACATTACCTTAAAACTTTATTTATTTATTACTATTTGCTAAGATGCAAGACTTCCAAGAAACATGCTTTAAAAAAAAGACATTCTAATACATAACGATACCCTACCTAATTGTAACACTCTTGGCTAGCACACAGATGAGAAGCTCCAATTCTGTCGAAAAATTGATTAAGAAACACATTCTAGGTTCTCACATCCAGATATTTTTCACTCAGATATTATTCATAGTGTCATAGACAAATAATTCATAGTTTCCCACTCCTCCACACCTCATTCCAGACGAGATAGAGAAAAATCATCTGAAATACTCTACTTGATTAATTTTTAAAGTCTTATACAAAGTGATTAGACTTTTCATTTTTTTGACTTTTCAACTTTTATCAACTCTTATATGCATCTCATTTTGGGGGGAAGAGCAACATCAAATATAAGGCAGTGTGGTTTTGGTTGTTTCTTATTTGGTTTTTTGCTTTAGCTGACAGTTTATTAACTATATTACATTTGTACCTTATTCTGTAGCTTTTTAAATCATTCACACATTTACTTCGCAAAACCATACTTTATAGAAAGTCATCTGCAAAACCAAAATGGAAATAAGAATGCATTTATTACACACATATAGATAATCTGCTGAAATATTAAAAATTAGTTTAATTTAATCCATACAGGTACTTAAGGAAGGCAATATGAAATATTAGGTGGTTTGATTTTCTTAAATCTGGCATCAGACCATGACTTTAAAAGTGTTAATATTGAAATGTGAATGCTAGAATATCTATTAACAAAACCGTTTAATCTAATAGTGTTTAAGAAACAGGACCAAGTACTGTTCTTCTTTAATAGATACTTTTCTAAATCCACTATCTATATACTCTCTCCTATTCAGAATTAGTTGTATGGACTACTGAGGCTAAAAAAATCATTTTCTTTTCGATAATGATGCTGTGTCTTCCTTTCATGAAGATTTGGGTTGTCTTTTAGGTGGATAGGACTCACATAATTTTCTATCCTGGCTTTTAAAATCATAGGTAATCTGTTATATTAAAAAATCACTCTCTTGAGTCTGTTTTCTAATCTTTGAAGTAAAAATAACACTTTTACTTAGTTCATTAGATTGCTATGAATACATTAGTTAATCCATATAAAGTGCCAAGCATATAAATGTCTCAATGAATTTTCACTATAAATATTATTAATAACAGGTGACTCAATATTACTATTTCTCCTAGGTTGACTGGTTTGTTAAAATGAGACCCCAAATTTACCACCCTCCATAGATTAATTGTATTCCAAGTATGTGTAATGTTTTTCAATCACAGATCCATTGCCTTTACAAACTATTTAAAAGATGGGCCAAAAGAAGCTGTGCTGAGTTTAGTGAAAGATATGTATCAATTCATCTTTTTTAAACAATGTTTACCATATTTTTTCATTTTAATCATTTATTATAATTTTTATGGATGATACAAAAAGGGGTATTCCATGAGCAAATATTTTTAGGAAACATAGGTTTGATTGAACTTCATAAAC
The DNA here is from genome assembly GCF_000164805.1 of Carlito syrichta. Lineage (NCBI taxonomy): Eukaryota > Metazoa > Chordata > Mammalia > Primates > Tarsiidae > Carlito > Carlito syrichta. Next base: position 274,649 of record NW_007232482.1, read on the forward strand.
TTTAAAAGTAATTTTTTCCTATACTTATAGTAAACTACTTATGCAAAAGTCTCTAAAATTTTACCTTAACTGAGACTTCTACTCTGAATGCTAGATACTGTATCAAAAATCCAAGATCATGCCTGAATTTATAATCATACCCCTGAACCAGCTTTTTTTCTTCCAGAAAAAGTTGGATCTATTCAGTTGCTCAATTTAGAATAGTTTTTACTTTTTCCTTGCGCATATCCAATTCATTAGCTTTCCCATATATGTTACTGCTCTGAACAAGTATACATCTCTCCACTTCCACTGTTATCATTTTTTTTCAAGCTAACTTTATCTCTGAAAGGATACAATATATCCAATGAGCAACCATTTTAACATTGCCTAAATCTCATGTTTTTCTAGCAGTTCACTTAATTTACCATCTAATCATAGCCAAGGACAGAAAGGGTTCCCAGAGTTAGCTATTGATAATTGTTTTATAAGCCACAGCCACCCCCAGCTTGTTTTGTACTAATTAACGTTTCTATTTCAAGTTTTTGCCCGTACCCATAAGACCCAGGTTAACCTAGTTAGCCCTTCAAGTGTTCTAAATCATTTGGACTCTACCCACCTCTCTATTTTATCTCTCTTGGTATGTGCTGTGATCTCAATGTGTCACTCAAAATTCATATGTTGAAATTTAACCAACAATATAATAGTATTAAGAAGTGAGGACTTTCAGAGGTGATTAAGTCATGAAGGTAGAGTCTTAAAAACAGGATTAGTGACCCTATAAAAGGACTAGAGGGAACTAACACTTGTCGCTTTTGCTAATCCGCCTTCTGCCATGAGAGGACACAATGTTTCTTCCATCTAGAGGATGTAGCAAGAAAGCCCTCACCAGACATTGAGTGCCAGCACCATAGTCTTGGACTTCTCAGCCTCCGGATGTGAGAATTAAATTGTTATTATTTACAGATGATCACATATTTTGTTACAGCAGCAAAAATGCAGCATGAACTGAAACAGTGCCATAGTCATACTGACAATGTTTCATATCCTAGAGCATACCATGACCATGGCGTCTTGCCCTACAAGGCCTTTACACAAGCTGCGCATTTACTTGAAATGCTCTTCCCTCTTTTCTATCACAAATTTTAACTCTAAGCTCAAAGATTAAACCTTTCACAGACCCCACTCAGTCCTCTCCCTACCATTTAGGTCAGATATCTTTGTGTGTATGTGTGTGTGTGTGTGTGTGTGTGTGTGTGTGTGTGTGTGTGTGCATGTGTGTTCGTGTGTGTGTGTGTGTGTGTGTATTAGTAGACTTGAGGTACAGAATAGATTGAATATGTTGCTTAGTTCATAGCACATTAGTACCTTTTTGTGAACAACTGTGACAGGTTTTATTTTCTAAAGCTGACCTTAACAATATCTTCAGTCTCTCATCATACTTTTTTAAAAACCATTCCTCCTATGAAGAGGTGGGGACTGTATCTCCACTATTATACCAAAGTAGGGTTGTAACGTCTTCTACCAATGGAATATGGTAGAATTGACACTGTGTCTTCTGAGAGTACCTCACTAAATATCATGATCCCCCTGGAACTTGGTCCCCCTGGAACTTCATTCACTGGAGTCCCTTCTTAGTATTCCCTCTTTCGGAACCCAGCCATCAAGTTATGACAGGCTTCAGTTACATAGAGAGGTTTATGCAAGTTTTCTGGTACCTAGTTCTAGTTGAGTCATTCTTTAAATGATTCTATCTCAGGTTCCAAACATGTAGTGAAGACATTATCTCAGAAGTGGATCATACTGCTCCAAATGTTTATGTCCCCAGCCATCTGAATCTTCTATCCTGGAACCTCAGACATAGTGTAGACTTTCTGAATTCCCAAACCACAGGTCTGTGAGTATAATAAATGTTGTTATTTCGTAGCCCTAAATTTTGGAAGTATTTGTTACACAACAATAATAACCAAGGCAAAGTGGCATTCTGTTTTATTTTATTTCATTATTCATTATTTTTACTCCTTGAGCTATAATTCTTACTTTATTTTCTTTCTCTTACAACCAGCAGTCACACTACTCTGTTTTAATATGTGTCTTTGGATAAATGTATATCCATAAGGAACATTATGATATATTCATAAGTTACTGGAGAGTTAGATTTAACAATAAAAAACATTGTTTTTTATGTGTCTATTCTTCATTGAAATAAAGCATCTTGTGCTAAGATTTCCCTCCTAAGTTTTTCCACTCCACACGATTTTACACTCATCCCAGGTTGGTACATGTATCTCAGGTTCACTGCTCTTAAACACTCATGCTACTTCATGAAGTGTTTTATTTCCAGTTGTGTTGGGCTGAATACCCTGGTTAAATCTAACTCCCCAGTAACTTGTGAATATATCATAAGGAGTACACAACAAGGAGCAAAATTACTAGTTCATTGCTCTATTCATTTAAAAACAAGCACACTTAATTTTTCCCAATACTGTTAGACACCTGCAGTCAGTTAAACTTTTAACAGCAGAGCACAAGGCACACGTTTCCATTTCATACATATTTATAAATACTTGGAATTTTTCTGAGTTTTAATTCTAGTCTTATAAAATATTGGCATTGTTAAATTTGTAGGTTAGTAATATAAAATAGCACATTTCAGCCATGATATTAAAAACCTATTTATACTTTTTTGTCCCTTTCCACTTGGATTTAGGTTTCCTTTTTATTTAGAGTTTTTTATATTTTCTAGATATTAATTCTTGTTTTAAGTATTGTAAACATTTTCTTATAATCTCTAATAAATTTTCTGTAACAAAAAATCTAAATTTAAAATTCACATTTTGAGGCAGGGCACGGTGGCTCAAGCCTGTAATCCCAGCACTTTGGGAGGCCAAGCCAAGAGGATTACCTGAGTCCAGGAGTTTGAGACCGGCCTAGGCAACTTGGCGAGACCTCGTCTTTATAATAAATAAAAAAAATAGCCAGGCATGGTAGTGTGCACCTGTGGTTCCAGATACTTGGAAGGCTGAGGTGGAAGGATGGCCGGAGCCCAACAGGTCAACGCTACAGTGGCTGTGAGCATGCTATTGCTCTCCAGTCTGGGTGACAGGGTGAGACTCCCACTCAAATATATATAAATAAATAAAAATAAATAAAGATTCACCTTTTATTGTTAATACTTTTTCTTTACTTTTGAGCTTTGCTTTTAGCTTTTATATTTGGGTCTATATTTCACCCAAAATTCACCTTTTATATAAAGTAAGGTCAAATTTTTTTTCTCCAAAAAAAAATAAGCCAAGGTTTCTGAATATTGTCTTTTCTCCCCTGAGATTCGGCTCCCTCTTAAACATAGGCCCAGTGAATCTGTTAGCAAATCTTTTATCCTGTATAAGTAATATAGTGTTTCCATAATGATGATTTTGTTACATAGGTTAAAATCTAATAGCTATGAGGCCTCCTCTCTGTTTTTATCTTTAAAAAATACTTTATCATGGATTTTTGCTCTTTTATACACATTTTTAGGATAGCCTTCTCATGTCTCTCCAAAATCTTCTTTGTGTCTCATAAGAATTATTTTTAAATTTTAAATATGAGAAGCAACATCTTTACAATGTTAAGTCATCAGGAGTATGAATCTCTCTCCATTTATTTAAGTCTTATGCTTTGATCTACCTTATGACAGTCTTCTAAATTGCTTACAGGTCACTTCTTAATATTCTATAGGTTGTTTTTGTTTGCTTGCTTTCTTTGTTGTTTTTTGGTTTTTGAATATCAATCGGTGTCAGTTTACTATACTTCTGGTTATTAATGGCATAAAAGAACACCACTTACTATTTTAAGCTGGTGTTATATGAGATAGTTTGTTTCTTTTATAAGCGCCAGTAGATAATTTGTTAATCATATGTTAGGATGGAGTTCAACTTGTTACATGGTCTCTCATTTTTTTCTCATTGATAGTACTGGGATATTAAAACACACCACTATACCAGTTATAAACAATTTAAAGGTTTATTATTCATTTTGGCATAAGTAAATTGCTGTCAGGAGAACCACTGGTGAGAAAATGCTGTGACTTAATGGCAGGTAGAGAAAGCCTAGTCTTGGATATCTATATAATCTGTGAATAATGCTGTGAGCCTTGGTGGGGAAGTGAGGGTACAGTGAGCAGGGCTGGCTTGTATGAGCACTTAACCAGGCTACTTAGCAGAAGTGAGTGTAGCTGATACCCTGGCAGGTGTTAACATTTGGCCAAATGTCATTCTGCTGGAAGTAAGTCATTCATTACTTCCAACTCTATTTTTTTTTTACATTATATCATCTGACAATATGGTGTCATCACAATTTTTTAATAGATGGTCTAATAAACCTGTAATCCATAGTAGAGGAACAAAATCACCAACTCTGGAGTGAGAATTGTCTGTGTCCACCTTCTGGCATCATCGTTTAGTAGCTGTGTGCCTTTGTTTTCTGTGCCTTCGATTTCTCATCTGTAATTTGGTGATAGAGTACCTAATTCACAAGGTTATTGAAAGGATTAAATTGATTAGTATACATAAAACACTTAGAAGAGTGCTGGCAGACCCTAGGACTGGGTTATTTTCTTCAGAGCACTTACGTAAGTTTGTAATTATTTAATTTTAAGTGTGATTGTTAATGTCACTAGACCTTCAGCTTTGTGAGTGCATCTACTTTCTTTAGATTTGCTCGCCATCACATTTCTAACATTTAACACATATTCTGAAACAAAGTAGGTGTTATTTGTTGAATAAATAAATGAATGAATGAAATGAAAAAATAAATTAAAATGTTTATTTACTATAAGTTCTTTTGCAATATTCAATACCAATGTAAAATTTTAAAATTCAAAGAGAATATCCAATGCTTTCCATGTTTACATGACTTTTGTCATTTTTCATTGGAAGGCTGCTAAAGACTAATATCCACTGTACACCTAGCAAGCATCTGCTCTCTGCATTTGGAATTTTATTCCTAAATTAATTCAATAGAGAACCACAAACTCAGATTCGTGTATATTGGCATCTATATAATTGTTTATTCTAAATTATAGTTCAATATAATACCCTGATTGTATACTATGGGGCTTTAGAAGAACCAGTTCTATGAAGTACTTCACTATATTTTTTATAAAAAGGTGGCTGAATGTGTAATTTATTAACGATCAGGATGGTCCTGGTGAGGTTCACTGACGGAATTTCTAGTCTTGATAAGAAAAAATATCTTCCCTTTTCAAATGCCTTTGTTTTGATCTGTGGAAACCACAGATTTTCCTCACTAAGTGTGTCTCTTTGATTGTAGAAAGCACTGGAAAGCTGAGATTCAAATATATATATGTCCCCTAATATGAGTTTAAGGTTTCTCTTCTAACTCCTGGTATCATAATTTTGACATTTCAATTTCCCTCATTTATTTTATTTCTTTTAACATATTTCATTTTATTTCTTTAAAGAAAACTTTGTTCTTTACAAGATAAGGTAAACCATAAGAAACAAAGAAGTTAATTACTGTGTAGTAATAACAATCATTTACAAAAGTATATATTGCTAAAATAGCAGGAAGAGAGGGAACGAAATGGAAGAGGATAAAAAGAAACAATGGATGTTAACTATCTATTGTTATTTTGGAATGGTAAACTGCTTTCTCTTTGAGGAACCACACCTCCTGCTCCTCCCTCAATCATTCCAGTGATCAAAACCTTTTATACCCTGGCCAGGGACAAACTGAGCCTATGATGTGATGTAAGCCAGACCAACTGGACAAAACACTGTGATTTTGAGTGGCACTCTTGGAAACTAAGCATGTATTTTCTTTCTAATGAGGATCACTCACAGTTTAAGATATGAGCCAGGAGCAGTACCATTGAATGAGAATTGTCTGCCTGAATGAAATTACTTAGATTACTTAGGTGAAAGCAGAGATGAGACAAAAAACTAGAATATTCATAGAATTATTTGTGCCCATGAATTCAGCTAGGCTGAAGCCTCCTGGGGCTTGTCAATTATTAGCAATATTACATATAAAACAATGACTATATACAGAAGTGAAAGTTCCTTAGGCTGAGTTCCCCAGAAAGAATTGCCTGGGACTAACATATGAAGGCAAATAGGGTATTTGGGGAAGTTATCCTCAGAATCAAGATTGGGGACTGAAAAGAGTAATTGAGAAGGCTAACATAAGCATGCTTTTCTGAGGTGATTATCATGGTGGGCAACATGAGCTTTATCCCACACGACTAAGGAACAAAGTATATGCTCACAACTGTCTGTCCAAAGATCCAAAGGGGGGCACATTTATTCACAAGCTCTCATCTCCATTAGTCAAGAGATTTCCAAGATATATTAACTTCCTTAATAGGTTTCACACTTGATTGCAAAACAGTTTTTACCAAAGTGATTCATGTAAAAACTGAAAATATGAAATGGGTTGCATGTGAGGTGCTGTCACCTTACACCTGCACAAAGTGTTTGCTAAAATAATGACTGGAATAAGAGCTAAGCAGAGAGTATAAAAAGCATGCTGAAAGAAGTCACACACATTACTGGTCTACAGGTTCTGGCTCCTAGGGGTAGAATGCTAACACCAGGAGATACAGCAATGTTTAGAGTACACTGGAAATTGAGTCTGCCACCTGGCTACTTTGCTCTTCTCATTCTAGCATACCAACAAGGAAAGAATAAATAACTGTCTGGATTGGAGAATTGATTCTATCAGGGAAAAATTTGGTTATTAGGGGTTAGCAAGAAGGTAACTGAAACACAGGAGATTCTCCAGGATATCTCTTAATTCTTTCATATTTTAAAATAAAATTTAATGAAAAAACACAACACCCCAAAACAGGCAAAGGCAAAATTGTTAATGAAACAGACTCTTCTGGAATTAAGGATTGGATCACTCCCACTTCACCTCCCGCCCCTCTCGCCCCTCCCTGCCCCTCCCAAATCACAACCAGTTGAGGATCTTGCTGAAGGCAAAGGGAATATATAATGTAAGTAAAGGAAAAAGTAAAATAAAAACTGCAGCTATGACCATGTGACCACATATAGAAATGACGGCTGAAGTAGTCGTGTATTTTTTTCCTTACATTGACATGAATGTTAGTAATCTAATTTTTTTCTTTTTTTCTATCTCCCACAGTCTTAATATTTAAGATAAGATATCATAGCTAGATCACATTAATATAGTGATGAAAATCGTATCTCAACATATAAGTTCTAGGATATCAAGTGGGAAATAAGGCTCAGTTAGAAAAGGACTAAATATTATCCAAATATAGACATTGTGGTATGTTGGTTAGGGTTGGGTTAGAGAAAACAGTATGCTAATATGAGGAGGAAGAGACAATTGTATTTTTTGGTTGCATGAGAAAGGTAATAGCTTTCCATAGACTGCTACACTTTCTTTGCAGTTTCATAATGTCAGCTGGAATGACCTGGTTTCCTAGGTTTTTCCCTAAAAACTCTAACGCACCCATCCATACCAATGCTTTCAAAATACTGATTAGCAGCTTTTCTTTTAACCCACCTTTATGGATTGGTTTCAGTTTCTCCTGTAATTGTATAAGCAATAAATTCCTTATTCTACAATAATGGTGGTTCACCTTTCCTGATTGAGTCCTGGTAGGTTAATAGTTGCTTTTAAAACAGTTGATGATCATTGCTGTTTTGATACTTTCTTCTAGTCTTGGTTTCTACCTCACCACTTCCTTTTTATTGTACTTTTACTTATCTGAGTTTTCTCTGTTCCTTCTCCTCTTTCCCTTACCCCTTAATAATAGAATATTCCAGTGCTCAATTTTGGTCCTGTTTTTAATCTATTATCAATCTCTTAGGTGACTTTATGTGGCTTTGCAGTTTTACATATTTTGATTAATCTATCTTTCACACCAATATCCAATCTGTCAGACAGCGTAATTGATTTTTCCTTTAAAGTATATTTTGAATTCACCAGAAATCAACCACGTACGCCTACCTTACTGATCTGACTTAACATCAACTTGAATGCCCTCCTTTCCTCAACTTGTCATATCTTAGAGGCATCTCAAAAAAGAAATCAGAGAAAAGCTTCTATATCATACATATGATACATCATTTCAGTTCACTCCTCAATCCCCTGCATCATCACTGAATTTTGTTTAGGAAAAGAGCTAATATCCTAACAATGGCTTATAAAATTCCAGAGAATTGGCCCTCTGTTACTTTCATGGTCCCATCCTGAACTCATCTCCCTAGTTCACATTACTTCAACCACAATAGCCTTGTTGATGGTTTTTAAATATACCAAGTGAGCTTGCACATGCTGAGCGTAACTCCTACATTTTTGCTTTCGTAGTGGGTCTTCCCTCTGATCACATGTCTCCCACTCATGCATCCATCAAGAGTCACCCAAAGCTACTCTATTTTTTAAAACACTTAGTATCTTAAAATATGCCAAATAATTGTATTTATTTATTATTATTATTCTTTAATAGAGACAAGGTCTCACTATGTAGACCAAGCTAGTCATGAACTCCCAGCCTCAAGTGGTCCTCTTGCCTTGGATTACAGACATGAGTACCCAGCCCAAAGAATTTTCATATGTACATTATTATTTCATTTTGATCTTCTTCACCCTGATTCTATGTAGAATATAAACATTATCAGTGCAAGATATGTCTTTTCTTATTTAACTGACACAATCTAAATGTACTAAAATAAAGCATAGCAAATAATGAGCACTCAATAAATATTTGTTGCATTAATTAAAGGGATCTAGTACTTTGTCTGATTCCTTATTCCTTAGATTCCTTTCTATGTTTAGTTTCTTTCTCTTTATAGAAGTGTTAACAAAATCCCTGCAGCTATAGGTTCCAGGCCAGTAGCTGTAGACTGAGACCCCAAACCCACACTGATACCAGGCAGAATTCAGCAGCCTCAGGTTCCAGGTCTGCCCAGCATACTCAGACTACAGCCTGGGCTTTCGGCTCATCCCAGGACCAGGTTAGCCCTCACACAGTAAGACTCCAGGACAGTCCCAGGACCAGGTTAGCCCCCATCATCCTGACTTCTGAGCCACTGCCAACACCAGACTGGTCACATGGGGTCCTGGCTCTAGCCCACCTCAAAATCATGCTGGCCCACACAGCCTTATCATCAGTCTAGTATCCATAGACTCAGACTACAGCTGGCCCCTGTGGATATAGGATCCAGGCCTACTAAGCAACAAAATAGCCCCTGCATCCCTAGACTCCAGAGCTGCCCAGTAAACAGGCCAGTCCCCTAGCTCCCAACTTCAGGTCAGGCCGTTATGATCCCATGCCCCCAGAAGAACCAGAGCCCAGGCCTGTCCCAGAAGATTCTAGCACTTGACCAGACACCAAAGACTTAGAGTCCAGGACTGTCACTGTATACCAAGGTCTCAGGTTGGCTCATGAAGTCCTAGGACTTAAGCCATAACTCTAGGCCAGCGCCTGCTTACCCAGCCTATTGGTCAGCATCAACAAACACAAGCTCCAGGCCAGTCTCCACAGACTTAGCCTCCAGGTTAGTTCCAGTGGCTCTAGACACCTGGTCATTGACCCTAATCCCAAGTCCTAGCACAAGGTTTGCTTCAGGTTCTAGACTGATCTTCATGGCTGCAGGATCCAGAATTCCTAGACTCCAGGCCCACCCCAGTACATCTTGATGCCAGGACAGAAGTTATGGACTGAGTCTCCAAAACCACTACTACTTACCCAGGCTTCAGATTTTTCCCTGTGGACTCAGGACCCAGACCTGCCTTCAAGACTTAGACTTCAGCTTCAGCACCAGGCAAGCAACCATAGAATCAAGCTTTAAGCCTGTTCCATCGTCCCAGGTGCCATGCCCACTCCAGAGCCATGACAGTCACTAGGAACTCAAACTCTGGACCTATCCCAATACCTACATAGCTCCTGCAGACTCAGTCCCAAGGCCCACTCCAGCACCAGATCAGCCTGCATTAAGCTTAAGGCCACTCACTGCAGATACAGCTTCCAGGTCCATCCTCATGGTCCCAAGCTCTGGTCCTATCCTTACAGACACAATCAAGAGGTCTACTCAAGTGTATCCAAGCTTCAAACCCAGCCACATGGACTCAGGCACCAGGACTGCCTGTCTGCTGATCTAGGCAATAGTCCGGCCTGTCCAAGAACTTCAGCTACAAGACTATACTCAAACCACACCAAAGATTTTGAATGGGTTTACTTGCAAAGAGCTTTCCCAGACAAAATAAGTCTGTGACAACTGAAATAAGTACCTGCTTCTTCAAACGAACAGACTTCAGCACAAAGCAGTAAGAAGAATAGAAAGTCAAAGAGACAACATACCACTAAAAATCACAATAATCTGCCAGTAACTGAACCCAAAGAAATTAATGTATATAAACTGCCTGATAATGAATTGAAAATAAAATAATTATTTTAAAGAAAGGATTGAAAGCATTCCACTAGAGAAGATTATTTAGCCACAAAGGAAGAGAGCAAAATAATAAAAGACTGAAACAAAGAATTACAAAACAACTAGAAAATATTCTTTAATGGCAGTAGTTAATCCTTCATTATCAATACTCACTTTGAATTTAATTGGATTAAATTCTTCAATCAAGAGACAAAGAGTGCTGAATGACAAATAAGACCCAACTATAAGCTGTCATAAAGAGACTCATTTAACCTGTAAAGACAAACATAGACTGAAAGTGAGGAGCAGTAAAAAAGATATTTCATGCAAATAGAAACCAAAGGAAAGAAGGAAAGGCCATACTTTATCAAAAACTGTACATTATGATAAAAGGTTAATTCTGTAAGAATATATAACAATTGTAAATATGTATACACCCAACATTGTAACACCTAAATAAATAAAGCAAATATTAAAAGATCTAAAGCGAGAAACTAACTGTAATACAGTAATTGTTGGTGACGTCTAGACCCTAGTTTCAATAGTGAACATAGAAAAATCATTAAGCAAATATCAAATTTAGACTACATGTTAGACCAAAGGAACCTAATAGGCATATATAGAAAATTTTGTTCATCAACTGGAGAATATGCATTTTGTTCTCCATATGATTTAACATATGATTTATCCATATGATTTAACATATGGATAGATCATATGTTAAATCACAAACCAAGTCTCAAAGATTTAAGAAGATTTGAAATTATATCAAGTATCTTTTCTGACCACAATGATATAAAACTAGAAGTAGATAATAGAAAGAATTTCAGAAAATTCATACATACCTGGAAATTAAACAGCATGCTTCAGAAAAACAAATTAATTAAAAAATTGAAATGATAATTAACAAATATATTAAGACAAATGACAATGGAAACATAACATTTAAAAACATACAGGATGGGAGACGGGGCAAGATGGCGACGGCATAGGTGAACTGGTGAGATTCTCTGAATGGACCAAGACTGCAAACTGCTGAATAGACAGACTGTAAAGCAGAGGGAAAAGTGAACAAAACCAGAAGACCCTCATAAGGAAGAACAGGTCATTGCAGAAGAGAAATAAAAGCAACCCCACCTTCCCTCAAAAACAGAATTGAAGAGGGGGAGGGAAAAGGGTAAAGGGAGAAAAATCTACAGAAATGAAGAAAAACCAAAAGAAGAGTATGGGTCTCTCCCAGACGCCTGGGAGGGCAGACACTGAGAAAACTGACTTTGGAATACAAACATTGAAAAGTCCCCAGAATGAAGGGTCTCAAAATGCAAATGTAGATATCAAAACAATAATGGAGAGATTAAAAAGAATTGAGGAGACACAAGAAGAAACTAGGAAGGAGCTGATATCTGAGATAACAGTAATAAAGAATACTGTGAATGAAATAAATAACAAATTGATAAGCATGGAAAGCAGAATTACCCAAGCAGAAGAAAGAATCTCAGAGCTTGAGGACCAAAATATAGAAATAACCCAAACTCTTAAAAACACAGAAAATAAGCTAAAAAAGACAGAACAAAACCTTCAAGAGATGAGTGACTACCTCAAGAGGCCTAACCTAAGAATAATCGGACTCCCTGAGGCAGAAAGAGAAACAGAGACCACATTGGAACAAACTTTCCATGAGATCATTCAAGAAAATTTCCCTTATCTAATCAGTGATACAAAAATTCAAACACAAGAGATTCAGAGAACCCCCGCAAGACAGCAAATGAGAAGATCAACTCCTAGACACATAATAATTTGCCTAAATAAAGTAGGTACAAAAGAAAAAATCCTAAAGGCAGCAAGAGAAAAAGGCCAGATCACCCACCATGGAAGACCAATCAGAATAGCAGCAGATTTATCTGCAGGCTAGGAGAGCTTGGAGCCCTATCTTCAAAGTCCTAACGGATAAACAATTTCAACCAAGAATAACCTACCCAGCCAAGCTAAGCTTCATCAGTGAGGGAGAATTAAAATCTTTCCCAGATATCCAATCCCTAAGAACTTATGCAGCCACAAAACCATCTCTACATGAAACACTTAATAAAGTACTAAACACAGAAGAAAAAGAAAAAAGAACAACGTTCTTCACAAGAGTACAGGGAAAAGAATAAAATATACACGAACCAACCCCAAAAGCAAAAGAAAGACAAAAAAAAAAGAAAAAGAAAAAAGAAAAAACCAAGTGGAAGAACAATAACTCAATAAGAACTCCATGATAGGGACGAACTCTCACATTTCAATAATTAGTCTGAATGTGAATGGACTAAACGCACCACTGAAAAGACATAGAATGACAAAATGGATAAAATATCACCAGGCAACAATATACTGCCTTCAAGAGACCCATCTCACTAGAAAGGACATACACAGACTCAAAGTAAGAGGATGGGAAACAAATTTTCAGGCGAATGGAACACAAAAGAAAGGAGGAGTCACGATCCTAATTTCAGACAAAATATCATTTAAGCTATCAAAAATTAAAAAAGATACAGAGGGCCACTACATAATGATAAAAGGTTCACTCCATCAACAAGAAATATCTATCCTAAACATATATGCACCCAACATAGGCGCACCAACATTCATAAAGCAACTTCTAGGAAAACTAAAGAAAGACATTGACTCTAACACCATAATAACTGGGGACTTTAATACACCACTCACAACCTTAGACAGATCATCAGAACAAAAAATCAGCAAGGAGATCCGGAACCTCAATGAGACTCTGGACCAAATGGACTTAATTGATACCTATAGAACACTCCATCCAAAGACCACAGAATACACATTCTACTCATCACCACATGGAACATATTCTAAGATCGACCACATAATTGGACACAGATCAAGTATAAGCAAATTTAAAAGGACTGAAATTCTACCATGCACCTTCTCGGACCACAGTGGAATAAAAATAAACATTGACACCAACAAAGTCCCCCCCAAACCCACAAAGACATGGACACTAAACAGCATGATGCTAAATAACTCCTGGGTCAATGATGACATCAAAATAGAGATCAAAAGATACCTGGAAACAAATGAAAATAAAGAAACATCTTACCAAAATCTCTGGGATGCCTTAAAAGCTGTAATAAGAGGGGAATTTATATCCCTACAAACACACATGAGAAAATGGAAGGAACAGAAATTGACACCTACAGCCACCTAAAGAAGCTGGAAAGCAGACCACAAAAACCCTAATTTCAGCAGAAGAATCCAGATCACCAAAATAAAAGCCCAAATCCAGGACATAGAAGACAAAAAGATAATACAAAAAATCAATGAAGCAAAAAGCTGGTTCTTCGGAAAGGGTAAACAAGATTGATGGTCCCCTAGCTAGACTGACCAA
>NW_007232483.1:0-12037 GCF_000164805.1 Carlito syrichta
AATTAAGTCAGTTGGCTAGCCAGCTGGACAGCTAGTTAAGTCAGCTAGTTTAATCAGCTGGCTAACTATCTGGCCAGCTTGTTAATTCAGCTCATTAAGTCAGTTGTCTAGCCAGCTGGCTAGCTGGTTAAAAAGCTAATTACATCAGATGGGTAGTCAGTTTGTTCGCTAATTATTTCAGCTATTTAAGTCCGTTGGTTAGCTAGGAAACTATTTAACTCAGCTACATATGTCAACTAGCTAGCGAGTTAAGTCAGGTAGCTAAGACATCTAGCTACATGATAGATAGCTAGGTAGCAAGCTAGTTAAATCAGCTAAAGTCAGCTGGTAAGCCAGGTAGCTTGCTAGTTAAGTCAGCTAGTTAATTCAGGTTGCTAACTAGTTTAGTCAGCGAGTTAAGTCAGCTGGATAGACAGCTACAAAACAGGATAGCTAGCAAGTTAAGTCAGCTGGCTAGCCAGCTAGCTAGCTAGTTAAGTCACCTAGTTAAGTCAGCTTGCTTGCCAGCAGGTTAGCTAGGTATTTAGGTAGTTAATTGAGATGGCAAGTCAGCAGGCTATGTAGGTATGTAGCTAGTTAAGTCAGCTGGCTAGCCATAAAGTGTCTAGTTATGGTGACTATATATGACAGCTAGCAATTCACCTGTCTAGCAAAGTAACTAGCTACTTAATTCTGCTGGCTAACCAGTTGGCTACTTCATTAAGTCAGCTAGCTAGTCAGCTGGCTAGCCTTCTGGCTAGGTGGATAGCTAGGCATTTGAGTCAGTTGGAAAGTCAAGCTGGCTGTCTAGTTAATTCAGCGAGTTAAGTCAGCTGGCTTGCCAGAATGCTGGCTAGGTAGCTAGCTAGTTATGCAGCTGTCTAGCCTGCTGGCTAGGTAGTTAAATGACCAAGTTAAGTCAGCTGACTACTCAGCCGGCTGGCTAGGTAACTTGCCAGTTAAGTCAGCTCACTAGACAGCATGCTAGCAAGATAAGTCACCTAGTCAATTCAGCCGGATTGTCAGCTGGCTAGCTATGTAGCAAGCTAGTTAATTCAGCTGGCTAGAAAGCAGGCCAGCTAGTTAAAACAGCTGGTTAAGTCATCTGGCTAGCTAGCTGGTTAGCTAGGTAGTGACCTAGTTACATCAGTTGGCTAGCCAGCTGGCTAGCTAATTAAGTCAGCTAGTTAAGAAAACTGGATATCCAGATGGCTAGAGCGCTAGAGAGCTATTGAAGTCAACTGGCTAGGCAGCTGGATAACTATTTAAGCCAGCTAATTTAGTCACCTTACTGGCCAGCTGCCTAGCACAATAATCAACTAGTTGATTAATCAGTTGGCTAACCAGCTGGCTACCTAGTTAAGTTACCTCGTTAAGCCAGTTGGCTAGCCAGCTCGCTACCTAGTTAAAAAGCTAGTTATTTCAGATGGCTAGGCAGCTGTCTGGCTAGTTAT
Source organism: Carlito syrichta (assembly GCF_000164805.1). Classification (NCBI taxonomy): domain Eukaryota; kingdom Metazoa; phylum Chordata; class Mammalia; order Primates; family Tarsiidae; genus Carlito; species Carlito syrichta. Next base: position 1,434 of record NW_007232483.1, read on the forward strand.
TTCAACTAATAAGTCAACTGACTAGCTAGGTAGCCAACTAGTTAAATCAGCTACTTATGTCCAGTTAGCTAGCTAGTTAAGTCAGCAAGTTAAGTTGGTTAGCTAGCTATATAGCTTGCTAGGATGCTAGTTAGCTATTTCAGTTAGTAAAGTCAGGTGGTTTGCTAGCTAGCTAGATAGCTAAGTCAGCTAGCTACGTCAGCTGGCTAGCTTGATAATTTAGTTAGTTAAGTCAGTGGCTAGCCACCTGCCTAGCTGGGTAGCTAGCTAGTTAATTTAGCTCACTAGCAAGCTGGCTAGCTAGTTAAGTCAACTAGTTAAGTCATCTCACTAGCCAACTGGTTTGCTAGAAAGCTAGGTAGTTAAGTCAGCTGGCAAGCCAGCAGAATATGTAGGTTGATAACTAGTTAAGTCAGGTGGCTATCCAGATGGATAACTAGGTAGCTAGACAGTTATGTAAGTCTGCTAGCCAGCTGGCTAGTTAGTTAAGAAACCTAGTTAAGTCAGCTGGCTAGACAGCTGGCTAACTTTGTAGTTAGCTAGTTATGTCAGCTGTCCAGCCAGCTGGCTAGTTAGTTAAGTAATCTAGTTAAGTCAGCTGGCTATACTGGCTAGCTAGGTAGCTAGCTAGTTATGTCCGTTGTCCAACCAGCTGGAGGTCTAGTTAAGTCACATAGTTAAGTCAGATGGCTAGCCAGTTGGCTAGCTAAGTGGCTTGCTTCTTAAGTCAGTTGGCTAGACAGCTGGCTATCTAGTTAAGTCACCATGTTAATTCAGCTGTCTAGTCAACTGGCTAGCTATATAGCTAGCTGATTAATTAAGCTAACTAGCAAACAGGCCAGTTATTTAAGTCAGTATTTAAGTCAGCTGACTTGCCAGCAGGCTAGCTATTTAAGTCAGCTAGTTAATTCATCTGGCTTCCCAGCTGGCTACCTAGGTAGCTAGCTAGTTAAGTCAGCTGGCTATCCACCAGGCTAGCTAGTGTTGTCAGCTAGTTATATCAGCTCGCAAGCCAGCTGGTTAAATTGTTATGTCAACTAGTTGAATCAACTGGCTAACCAGCTGGCTAGTTGGTTAAGTCAGCTAATTAATTCAAGCTGCTTGCCAACTGGCTAGCTAGGAATTTTGCTACTTTAGTCAGCTGCCTAGCCAGCTGGTTATCTGGTTAAGTCAGCTAGCTTAGTCATCTGGCTAGCCACCTGGCTATTTAGGTAGCTAGCTTATTACATCAGCTGGCTAGCCGACTGGCTACATAGTTAAGTCAGCAAGTTAAGTGAGCTGGCTAGACAACTGGCTAGCTAGGTGGCTAGCTAGTTAAGCCAGCTGGCTAGCCAGATCACTATCTTGTTAAGTCTGCTAGTTAAGTCAGCTAGTGAACCAGCTGGCTAGCTAGCTGGCTGACAAGTTAAGCTGGCTAGTTAGCAGTCTTGTCTGTTAGTTGGCAAGCTAGTTAAGCCGGCTGACTAGCTGGCTGACAAGCAGAGTGCCTGGCTATTAAGCCATCTGGTTATCCAACTGTCCAGCTAGCAGCTGCCTAATTAAGCCGTCTGGCTATCCAGCTGGACAGACTGCTAGCTGTCTAGCTGGCTTCCTAGCCATCTAGTAAGCCAGGTAGCTAGCTAGTTAAGCCAGATGGCTAGCAGTGTAGCCAAAAATATGGCTGGCTAGTTAAGTCAGTTGACTGGCCAGCTATCCAACCAACTTGCTAGTCAGCTGCATAAGTCAGCTAGAAATCCAACTAGCTAGTTAAGTCAGCTAACTATTCAGCTAGCTAGTTATGTCAGCTAGCTATTCAGCTTGCTAGTCAGCTAGCTAGCTGGTCAACTAGATAGTTAAGTCAGCTATCCAGCTAACTAACCAGTTAGCTAGCTACCTAAATCAGCTAGCTAGATAGCTAGTAGCTTGTTTGGTATCCAGTTATGTCAGCTAGATAGCTAGCTAGCTAATCAGCTAGCTAGTTAAGTCAGCTAGCACATCAGCTCGTTACTTAGCTAACTAGTCGGCTAGAAACTCAACTAGCTGTTAATCTAACCAGTGGGATCATACGCTTTCCATTAGGTCAGCTAACTCGTTGGCTCCCTTGCCTGCCAACCGGTCAGCAAACTAATCAGTTCACTCGCCAGTCAACAGGACAACTAACTTGTCGGCTCTCTCACAGGCTAACAGGTTAGCTAGCTAGTCAGCTTGCTCTCCAGCTGACTAGTTAAGTCATCTCACCAGTTGGCTCGCAAGCCAGCTGACTAGTTTAGGCAGCTCGCCTGTTGCCTCACTCATCAGTCAACTAGTTAAGTTGGCTCACCAGTTGGCTCACTCGCCGGCCCACTAGTTAAGTCCTCTGACCAGTCAGTTGACTCACCAGTCAAATATTTATTTCAGCTGACAAGTCGACTCACTCACCAGCTGACTAGTTATGTCAGCTGACCTTTCAGATCACTCCCTGGACAATTAGTTAAATCTGCACACCGGTTGGCTCACTCACTGGCCGACTACTTAAGTCAGCTAACTGGTCAGCTGCCTAGCCCATCAACTAGTTAAGTGAGCAACCAATCGGCCAAATAGTTGGCCAACTTAGCCGACAAATTAGCTCAGCTGTCCAGTCATCCGCCTTGCTATTTAAGCCTGCTGGATATCCAGTTGGTCAGCCCACTACCTAGCTAGCCAGCTGCCTAGCATGCTAACTAGCCAGTTAGCTAGTGTGTTAAGACAGCTGGCTAGCCGTCTAGCCAACCAGGGAGCTAGTTAGTTAAGTCAGCTGGCTCGACAGCCAGACAGCCTACTAGCTAGTAGGTAGTTAAGTCAGCTATCTAGTCAGTTAGCTAGCTAAGTCAGCTAGAAAATCAGCTAAATATTCAGCTACCTAGTTAAGTCAGTTAGCTAGTCTGGTTGCTAGTCAGCTAGATAGTTGAGTCAGCTAGCAAGTAAGCTAGCTATTCAGCTAGATAGTTAAGTCAGCTAGCCAGCTAACTACCCAGTTAGTAAGCTAGTTAAGACAGCTAGTTATACAACTAGGTAGCTTGTTTTTTAGCTAGTTATGTCAGGTAGATAGCCAGCTGGCTAGTCAGCTAGCTAGTTAATTCAGTTAGCAAATCAGCTAGTTACTTAGCTTACCAGTTGGCTAGCAACTCAGCTAGCTGGTTAGATAACTAGTGGGATTGATCGTTTTCTATCGGGTCACCTAACTAGTTGGCTCACTCGCCTGCCAACCAGTCAGCAAACTAGTTGTCTCACTCACCAGCCAACAGGTCAACTAACTTGTCAGCTCACTAGCAGGCCAACAGGTCAGCTAACTAGTCAGCCTCCTCTCCACCCGACTAGTTAAATCAGCTCAGTGGTTGGCTCGATTACCAGTCAACTAGTTAAGGCAACTCACCCATAGGCTCACTGGCAGGCTGACCAGTTAACTCGGCTCACCGGTAGGCTCAATCGCCATTCGACTAGTTAAGTCATCTGAGCTGTTGGCTCACTTGCCAGCTGACTAAATTCAGTTGACCAGTAAGTTCACTAGCCGGTCGATTAGTTAAGTCAGCTGACAGGTTTGCTCACTTGCTGGATAACTAGTTAAATCAACTGACAAGTCGGCTCACTCGCCGGCCAACTAGTTAAGTCAGCTGACAATTTGGCTCACTCACCAGCCGACTAGTTAAGTCAGCTCACCTGTCGACTTACTCGCAGGACGTCAAGTTAAGTCAGCTAACTGGTCAGCCTACTAGTCGGCCAACTAGTTGAGTCAGCTAACCAATCAGCAGAGTAGTCAGCCAATTTGCAACATGATAAGTTAGCTAAGATAACTAGTAGGCCTATGAGTTAGGCCAGCTAAATTGTTGGTCAGCTAGTCAGCAGAATAGTTTGTTCAGCAAACCAGCCTGCTAACTTGTTAACCGAGCTAGCTAGTGGGTCAACTCATCAGCCAACAGCTTGATCAAGCTAACTAGTCGGCCGTCTAATCGGCCAACTTGTTAAGCCAGCAAACAAGTCAGCTGTATAGTCAGCCAGCATGTTAAACCAGCTAACTAGTCAGCCGACTAGTCAGCCAACAAGTTGTCACCTAGCTAACTCATTAACCAATAGTTAAGTCAGCTAATTTACTCGTTTATCAACTCGTTAAAACAGTTAGCTAACTAGTAAAAAACTCGTTAAATCAGCTAGCTATCTCGTTATCCAACTAGTAAAGTCAGCTAATACTGCTACTAGATAGCTAGCTAGCTACAAGTCAGCTAACTCACTAATTAGCTAGCTATTTAAGTCAGCTACTTAAGTCTGCTACCTAACTAGTTAGCTAATTATTTAAGTCAACCAGTTATTCAGCTTGTTAAATAGTTAGCTAACTTTTAAATTAAGGTAGTTAAGTCAGCTAGCTAACTAGTTAAGTCAGCCAGTTAATTCAGCTAGCTAAGTAGTTAACTCAGCTAGCTAAGTAAGCTAGTTAAGTCAGCTTTCTTACTTAGTCAACTGGTTAAGACAGCTAGCTTGCTAGTTATCTAATGGGTTAAGTCAGCAGGTTGAGTCAGGTAGTTAGCTCGTTAATTGAAGGGTTAAGTCAGCTGGTTGAGTAAGCTAGCTAGGTAGTTAGCAAATGGGTTGTGTCAGCTACTTGACTAGGTTAGCTAGCTAGTTAACTAATGAGTTAAATCTGCTGGATGGTCAGCTAGATAGCAAGATAGCTAGATAGCTAACAAGTTAAGTCAGCTGGTTGAGTCAGCTAGCCAGCTCATTAGCTCAAAAGATAAGTCCGATGATTAAGTCACCAAGTTGGCATGTTAGATAATGATTAAGCTAACTAGTTATCTAATTGGGTAAGTCAGCAAGCTAGTAAGGCAGCTAAGTATTTAAGTCAGCTTGTTAGCTAGGTAGCTAGCTAGTTAGCTAACTATTTAAGTCAGCTGGCTACCTAGGTAGCTAGCTAGTTAACTAACTATTTAAGTAAGCTGGCTAGTTAGGTAGCTACTAGTTAAGTCATCTACTTAAGTCAGCTGGCTAGCCAGCTGGCTAGTTAGGCAGTGAGCTAGTTAACTCAGTTGGCTAACCAGCTGGCTAGGTGATTAATTCAGCTAGTTAAGATAGCCAAATGGCTAGTTAGGTAGCTAGCTAGTTAAGTCAGCTAGATAGGTACCTGTCTACCTAGTGATGTCAGCAATATAAGTCAGCTGGCTAGCCAACTTGCTAACTTGTTAAATCTGCTAGTTTAGTAAGCTCTCTACTCAGCTGGCTAGGTAGGTAGCTAGCTAGATAAATCAGCTTGCTACTCAGCAGGATAGTTGTTCAAGTCTGCTAGATAAGTATGCTGGCTAGCCTACTGTCTACATTGATAGCTAGCAAGTTAATTGAGGTGGCTAGCAAGCTTGTTACCTTAAGTCAGATAGGTAATTCAGCTGGCTAGCCAGCTTGCTAGATAGGTAGCCAGCTAGTTAAGTCAGCTGGCTAGTCAACTAACCAGGTTGTTAAATCAGCCAGTTAAGTCAGCTGGCAACCAGCTGGCTATCAAGTTGTCAGCTAGTTAAGACACTTGGCAACCGGCATGCTAGCTAGTTAAGTCAGCACAAAATGTCAGTTGGTGATTTAGCTGGTTATCTAGTTAAAAACCTAGTTTAGTCAGATGGCTAGATATCTGTCTAGCTTGTTATTTTAGCTAGTTAGGTCAGCTGCCCAGCTAGGAAGCTAGCTATATAAGTAAGCTAGCTATGGCAGCTAGGTAGCTAGTTAAGTCAGCTAGTTTATTCAACTTGTTAGCTAGATAGCTAGGTAGGGAGCTAGCTAGTTAAGTCAGCTGGCTAGCCAGCTGCTCAGCTGGTTAAGTCAGCTAGTTAATTCATCGGGCCAGTCAGCTGGTTAGCTAGTTAAGTCAGCTAGTTAAGTCAACTGGCTAGCTAGTTAAGTCAGTTAGTTAGATCAGCTGGCAAACCAGCTGCCTAGCTGGGTATCTAGCTAGTTAAATCAGCTGGCTAGCTAGCTGGCTAGCTAGTTAAGTCACTTACATAAGTCAGCTCACTGGCCAGCAGTTTAGCTAGGTAGTGAGGTAGTTAAGTCAGCTGGCAAGTCAGCGGAAAATGTAGATAATTAGCTAGTTAAGTCAGCTGGCTAGCTAGCTGACTAGCAAGTTAGATCACCTAGTTAAATCAGCTCGCTATTCAGCAATTACATAGATAGTGAGGTAGTTAAGTAAGTAGGCAAGCCAGCAAGAATGTCGGTAGGTGGCTAGTTAAGTCAGCTGGATAGCCATCAGTGTATCTAGTTATGTCAGATAGTTAAGCCAATTGGCCTTATAGCTGTCTAGCTAGGTAGCTAGCTAGTTAAATCAGCTGGCTAGCCAGGTAGCTACTATGTTAAGTCAGCCAGTTATGTCAGCTGACTAGGTTACTGACTAGCTAGTTAGCTAGGCAATAAAGTCACCTGGCAAGACAGTTGACCAGCTAGTTAAGTCAGCTAGTTTAGTCTGCTGGCTAATCAGCTGGCTAGTTAGTTAATTCAGCTCATTAAGTCAGTTGCCTAGCCAGCTGGCCATCTAGTTTTAAAGCTTGTTACATGAGATGTGTAGCCATGTGGCTCGCTAGTTATTTCAGCTAGTTAAGTCTGCTGTGTAGCTAGGAAACTAGCTAGTTAAGTCAACTTGATATGTCAGCTAGCTAGCTAGTTAAGTCAGCTAGCTAAGTCATCTAGCTAGGTAGCTAGCAAGTTGAATTATCTAGTTAAGTCAACTGGCTAGCTAGGTAGCTAGCTAGTTAAGTCAGCTAGCTAAGTCATCTAACTAGGTAGCTAGCAAGTTGAATTATCTAGTTAAGTCAATTGGCTAGCTAGGTAGCTAGCTAGTTCAGTCAGCTATTTAAGTCAGCTGGGTAGCTAGATTAGTCCGTTAGTTAAGTCAGCTAGTGAGCGAGCTGCCAAGCAGGATAGCTAGGTAGTTAAGTAGTTAAGACAGCTTGCAAGTCAGCAAGCTAAGTAGGTTGTTAGCTAGTTAAGTCAGGAGGCTAGCCATCCGGCGTCTAGCTATGTCAGCTAGTTAAATCAGCTAGCTATTCTGCTGTCTAGCTAGGTAGCAAGCTAGTTAATTCTGCTGGCTAACCAACTGTCTACTTCGTGAAGACAGCTAGTTAAGTCAACTGGCTAGCTAGCTGGCTAGCTATGTAGCTAGGTATTTAAGTCATCTAGCTAGCCAGCTGGCTATCTAAGTAGCTAGATTGTTATTTCAGCTGTATAGTCAGCTTGCTAGCTAGTTAATTCACCTAGTAAAGTCAGCTGACTAGCCAACTGGCTAGCTAGGTAGCTTGCTAGTTGTCAGCTGTATAGACAGCTGGCTAGCTAGAAAATTTACCTAGCTAATTAAGCTGAATAGCCAGTTTACTAGCTAAGAAGCAAGCAAGTTATTTCAATTGGCTAGATAGCAGGACAGCTAGTTAAGACAGCTAGTTAAATCAGCTGGCTAGCCAGCACTCTAGCTAGGTAGTGATATACTTAATTCTGCTGCCTAGCCAGCTGGCTAGCTAATTAAGTCAACTAGTTAAGTCAACTGGCTATCCAGGTAGCTAGAGAGCTAGAGCCCTTCTTAAATCAGCTGGCTCTCTAACTGGATATCTACGTAAGTCAACTAGTTTAGTCACCTGATTGGCAAGCTCCCAAGCTTGTTAATCAACTAGTTAAGTCAGGTGGCTAACCATCTGGGTAGCTTTTTAAGTCACCTCATTAAGTCAATTGGCTAGCCATCTCCCTAGCTAGTTAAAAAGGTAGTTAATTCAGATGGCTAGACAGCAGGTTAGCTAGTTATTTCAGCTAGTTTAGTCAGCTGGCTAGCTATGTAGCTAGCTAAATAAGTAAGCTAGTTATGTCAGCTAGCTACAGTATTGATCCAGCTAGTTAAGTTGTCTTTCTAACAAGATATCTAGCTAGGTAGTTAGCTAGTAATTTCAGCTTGTAAATTCAGCTGGCTGTCTAGGTAGCTAGCTAGTTAAGTCAGATTTTAAGTCAATTGGCTAGTTAATTAAGTCAGCTAGTTAAATCAGCTGTCCAACCAGCTGCCTAGCTGTGTATCTAGCTAGTTAAGTGAGCTGGCTAGCCAGCTGGTTAGCTAGTTAAGTTACCTATTTAACTCAGTTCGCTAGCCAACTTTTTAGCTAGGTAGCTATGAAGTTAAGTCAGCTGGTAACCCAGCAGCATATATAGGTAGCTATCTAGTTAAGTCAGCTGGCTACCCACCTGTCTAGCTAGAGGTGTCAGATAGTTATGTCAGTTAGCTAGCCAACTGGCTAAGTAGTTGTGTCAGCTAGTTGAATCAGCTGGCTAGTCAGCTGGCTAGCTGGTTAAGTCAGCTAGTTAATTCAAGTGGCTAGTCAGCTGGCTAGCTAGGTAACTCGCTAGTTAAGGCAGCTGGCTAGACAGCTAGCCAGTCAACTAGCTAGTCAACTAGTTAAGTCAGCTAGCTAGCCAGTTAACTAGTTAAGTTAGCTAGCACGTCAGCTAACTATTCAGGTACCTAGTTAAGTCAGCTAGCTATTCAGGCTGCTAGTCAGCTTGCTAGTTAAGTCAGCTAGCTAGTTAAGTCAGCTAGCTAGTTAGCTAGATCATCAGCTAGATAGTTAAGTCAGATAGCAAATCAGCTAATTACTTAGCTAACTAGTTGGCTAGCAACTAAGCTAGCTGATGAGCTAACTAGTGGGCTCCCTCCCTTTCCATCAGGTAACTAACTTGTAGGCTTGCTCGCCTGCCAAACGGTCAGCAAACTAGTCATCTTGCATGCCAGCCAACAGGTCAACTATCTTCTCACCTCGCTCGCTAGCTAAGATGTCTCTATTGACCCCATTTCCTCCCCCTTTCTACTCAGCACTAGCCAGATTAAGCTCCTGTTGCTGACTAGACAGGTGGTTAGCTAGGTAGCTAGCTAGTTAAGCCAACTGGCTAGCCGGATGGGTATCTAGTTAAATCAGCTAGTAAGTCAGTTACTTAGCTGGTTGACTAGCTAGGTGGCTGGCGAGTTATGCTGGCTGGTTAGCAGGCTTGTCAGGTAGGTGGCCAGCTAGTTAAGCTGGCTGACTAATGGGCTGACTAGCAGAGAGGTTGGCTAGTTAAGCTGGCTGGCCATCCAAGTGTCCAGCCAGCAGGCTGCCTAATTAAGCTGGCTGGCTAGCCAGCTGGCCAGCCCACTTGCTGGCTAGCTGGCTCCCTAGCCAGCTAGCCAGCCAGGTAGCTAGCAAGTTAAGACAATGGTCAGCAGTCTAGCCAATCATGCAGCTGGCTACTTAAGTCAGCTGGCTAGCCAGCTATGCAGTCAACTTGCTAGTCAGCTAGTAAAGTCAGCTAGCTATTCAGCTAGCTAATTAAGTCAGCTAGCAACTCAGGAAACTATTCAGCTATCTAGATAAGTCAGCTAGCTATACAGCATGCTAGTCAGCTAGCTTGCTGGTCAACTAGATAGGTTAGTCAGCTAGCCAGTTAACTAACCAGTTAGCTAGTTGGTTAAGTCAGCTAGCTAGACAGCTAGATAGCTTGTTTGCTATCTAGTTATGTCAGATAGATTGCCAGCTAATGTCAGCTACTAGTTAAGTCAGCTAGCAAGTCAGCTAGTCATTTAGCTAACTAGTCGACTATCAACTCAGCTAGCTGGTCATCTAACTAGTGGGCTTGCTCACTTTCCATCATGTTTGCTTACTAGTCTGCTACCTCGACTGTGAACTGGTCAGCAAACTAGTCAGTTCGCTAGCCAGCCAACAGGTCAACTAACTTGTCGGCTCGCCCACAGGACAACAGGTTAGCTAGCTAGTTGACTTGCTCGCCAGCCGACCAGTTGTCTGCTCACCAGTCGGCTCGTTCACCACCTGACTAGTTAAGGAAGGTCGCCTGTCACATAACTCGCTGGCCGACTAGTTAAGTTGGCTCATAGGTTGGCTCACTCGCCGTCCTGCTAGTTAAGTCCTCTGACCAGTCAGCTTACTCACCAGCTGATTAAAGTCAGCTGACCAGTCAGCTCACTCACTGGCCGACTAGTTAAGTCAGCTGACCAGTCGGTTCACTCGCCGGCAGACTAGTTAAGTAAGCTGACCTGTCGAGTCACTTGCTGACTATTAGTAAAGTCAGCTCAGCTCTCAGCTCACTCACTGGGCGACTAGTTAAGTCAGCTAACTGGTCGGACACCGGCGGCCAACTAGTTAAGTCAGCTAAACCATCTGGCACCTAGGCATCTAACTTGTCAGCCTACAATTTAGCTCAGTTAACTAGTCGATGACAAGTTAGACCAGGTAAATAGTCGGCCTTCTAATCGGCCGACTAGTTATTTCAGAATACCTGCCATCCAACTAGTACACAGAGCTGACTAGTGGGCCAACCCATAAGCCAACAAGTTAATTCACCTAGCTAACTCGTTAAAAAACAAGTTAAGTCAGCTAGCTAACTTGTTCATCAACCAGTTACAAGAGGTAGTTAACTTGTTAACCAACTTGTTAAGTTGGCTAGCTATCTCTTAGTCAGCTAGTTAATTCAGCTACCTAAGTCAGCTAGCTAAGCAGCTAGCTAGCTAATTCAGCTAGCTAAGTCAGTTAGCTCCCTAGTTAGCTAACTATTTAAGTCAGATACTTAAGTCTGTTAACTAACTAGTTAGCTAATTAGTTAAGTCAGCTAGTTAT
>NW_007232484.1:0-9748 GCF_000164805.1 Carlito syrichta
CCATGCAAGGCTGGTTCAATATTCGTAAAACCATAAATGTAATTAAATACATCAACAGATGTCAAAACAAAAACCACATGATCATATCACTAGATGCAGAAAAAGCTTTTGATAAAATCAAGCACCCCTTCTTGATAAATACCCTTGAACATCTAGGCATACGGGGAACATACCTCAAAATAGTAAAAGCCATCTACGAGAAACCCACAGCCAGCATACTCCTAAATGGACAAAAATTGGAACCAATTCCCCTGAAAACTGGAACTAGACAAGGATGCCCACTCTCTCCCCTCCTGTTCAACATAGTATTGGAAGTCCTGGCTAAAGCAATCAGAGAAGAGGAGGCAATCAGAGGTATTCAAATAGGAAAAGAGGAAGTCAAGTTATCTCTCTATGCAGATGACATGATGGTGTACCTTGAAAACCCAAGAGAATCTGTCAAAGGTCTCCTTACATTGATAAAAGCCTTAGGCAAAATCTCAGGATACAAAATAAATGTACAAAAGACAATCGCATGTCTCTATACCAATAATAAACAAACAGAAACCCAAATAAAAAACACAGTTCCATTCACAATAGCCACAAAAAAAGTGAAATACCTTGGCATCTTCCTGACCAGAGACGTGAAAGACCTTTACAATGAAAATTACAAAACACTGCTCAAAGAAATCAAAGCCGACATGAACAAGTGGAAAAATATCCCATGCTCATGGATCGGAAGAATCAACATTGTGAAGATGTCCATCTTACCTAAGGCAATCTACAAATTCAATGCAATACCCATTAATTACCAACAACATTCTTCTCAGACCTAGAAAAAACAACACAGGAATTCATATGGAAACACAAACATCCAAGAATAGCCAGAACAATCCTCAGCAAAAAAAACAAAGCAGGTGGTATCACAATACCAGATTTCAAACTTTACTATAAAGCTACAATCATCAAAACAGCTTGGTATTGGTACAGGAACAGGCATATAGATCAATGGAACAGAATTGAGATTCCAGAAGCAAAACCTCAATTTCTCAACCAACTCATCTTCGACAAAGCCCCCACCACCTACCAATGGGGAGAGGAGAACCTATTCAGTAAATGGTGCTGGGAAAATTGGCTGACCACATGCAGAAGATTGAAACAGGACCCCTATCTATCCCCATGCACAAAGGTTAACTCCAAATGGATCAGAGACCTAAATGTAAAACCTCAAACCATAAGAACCTTAGAAAAGGAAGGAAATACTCTCATGGAAATCGGAACTGGCATCCAATTCCTGTACAAAACCCGAAACCCACAGGACTTAAGAGAGAAGATAGACAAATGGGACCTTATTAAACTGACAAGCTTCTGCAAAGCCAAAGAAACCATTAAGAGAGCAGGGAGACAGCCTACAGACTGGGAAAAAGTATTTGCCAACTCTAGGTCTGACAAAGGCTTACATCCTGGATCTACAAGGAACTGAAACGTACTGAAAAGAAAGAAAACAAACACCTCATTATAAAATGGACAAAGACATGAACAGACACTTCACAAAAGAAGACATTTCGAGCAGCCAACAAACACATGAAGAAATGCTCAACCTCACTAATCATCAGGGAGATGCAAATCAAAACCACACTGAGATACCACCTAACTCCAGTCAGAATGGCAATTATCAACAAGTCAAAAAATAACAGCTGCTGGAGAGGGTGTGGTGAAAAGGGAACACTTCTACACTGTTGGTGGGAGTGTAAACTAGTGCAACCTCTGTGGAAAGCAGCGTGGCGATTCCTAAAAGCTCTAAAAATTGACCTTCCATATGACCCTGCAATCCCCCTACTGGGAATATACCCTGAAGAACACAAATCACTCTATAAAAAAGATACCTGCACACGTATGTTTATCGCAGCGTTGTTCACAATAGCAAGAACCTGGAAACAACCATGCTGCCCATCAAAAGAGGACTGGATTAAAAAAATGTGGTACATATACACGATGGAATACTACGCAGCCATTAAAAAAAAAAAAAAAAAAAGAACAAAATCATGAATTTCGCTGCAACCTGGATGGAGCTAGAGTCTATAATACTGAGTGACCTCTCACAAAAACAAAGATCCGAATATCACATGTTCTCACTCATATAATGGACCTTGAACATCCAATGCAATACTATAAGAAAATGACTGATGGTACTGGGAAACTATGGGGGGGAGGGGGATGGGATTAACAGTAGTAAATATCTGTCAGGGGATGGGAAAACACTTCTTATCTACAGGGTGCCTGAATGAAACGTCATTGTACACCTAACCCTTAACTGTACCCCACAAAACCATAATAAAAAATACTGATTAATGAAAAAAAAAATGACAACTTAAATAAATAAATAAATAAATAAAAGCAGCCAAAGGGGAGAAATGCAGATTATTTTTAAAGAGTAAAAGTTAGACTGATGGCAGCAGTAGTAATAGAATCCAGAAATAGTGAAGTAATATTTTTAATATGCTCAATGAAAATAACTACCTACCTGGAATTCTATATCCAGTGACTCTATATTTCAAGAATGAAGAAAATATTTTCAGATGTACAAAAATCAAGATCATTTGCCTCCAAGAGATTTTTGTTTTGTTTTGTTTTTTGTCTTTTGAGTTGGAGTCTCACTCCATCGCCCAGACTGGAGTGCAGTGGCCGCTCCCGGCCACTGCAGCCTCGACCTGCTGGACTCCAGCGATTCTTCTGCCTCAGCTTTCCAAGTAGCTGGAACTACAGGTGCGTGCTACCACACCCAGCTAATTTTTTGAGTTATTGAGAGAGATGAGCTCTCACCAAGTTGCCCAAGCGGGTCTCGAACCCGCGGGCTCAGGCAATCCACTCACCTCAGCCTCCCAAGGCGCGGGATTACAGGCTGAGCCACCGAGCCCAGCCCAAGAGATTTTAATGAAGAACATTGTAAAGATGTACTTCAGTCAGAAAGAAAGTGAAAGAGAGAAAAATCTTAGATTAAATGAGAAAGGAAGAGCAAACAAAGTGATAAATATGTGTATCATTTTAAGACTATCAACTTATAAATATATCAATATATAAATAAGAGACTGTGAAGTTTTAAAATAATATTAGTGTAATAATATGTTAATGCATTGTCATATATGATCAAATAATGTTAGTATGTTATTAAGCAAAAATATAAATTAAGAAGAGATATACAGCACTAAAACATTCTAAGATCATTATATACTATCCAAAAGTGGAGTAAAGATATTGATTCAACTTAAACTGAAGTGTGTGTGCTGTCATTTCTAGAGTGACCACCAAAAATAGAAACAGCATAGAATTCCCAAACTTACAAAACAAATTAAAGAAATTATAAATATTTATATCACTCACCTTTAGCATTTCCTGTCTGCATTCTACATCTCTGTAGATCACTCCCTAAGTGATAGACATTATCAGCAAAAATCAAATAACTGTAGCCAAACTGAATACCAATTGTCAAGATAGAAACTTGTCAACACGACATTTCTCTTAATGTCTTGCAAACCAAAAATAAAATCCCAAACCCTCCAACCAATTGAAAGGAGCCCCATTGGCTAAAGGGACGCCAGAGAAACCTGAAAAACTTTCCCAGCCTTGATGTGGGCACAAAGGAGATCAGACACACCTCATGATGTCCCCTTCCTTTTGGAGTTTAGACACAAATGACCAGCATGAACATTAAAATAGATATCATAAAATTGACAAAACAGACTCTTTGTGGCAGTAAGACATCAAATTCCAACCCAACTCTGGTGTAGCATCAGATGAGACGTAGCAGACTCTGAAGAAATCAAAATAGTTTACCACAAGATATATTTATTTGACATATATTGAAATGGCTCGCAAAGCTTTCTTTTGTGGAACAAGTTTGCGTCTTTAGAGAATGTCTATTGATGCAGCCAGGGCTTCCCTTTGTAGGCCTTTCCTGGGTCTATGAGAGATTAACTGAAAACTTGAGATCTTTTTAGGTTCAAAAGGAGACATGTACCATCTTCTCTGAAGGCTGCCACCTATGATCAACATAACAAGAACCTGGGTTTCTATAACCCCCATTAGCTCAACTCAAGCATTTTTTTTTTTACTACTGACTTCAAATCTCTAGAAAAAGCTTGACTCTTTCAACCAAAAGCCAATCAGAATATTTTTGAAATCATCTATGGTCTACAACATACCCCTTTCACTCCCAAACCCCACTCTGACTTCTAGACATTCCATCTTTTCTGGTGGAACCAATATATACCTTCTATGTAATGATTTATAGCTTTGCTTGTTACTCTTGTTTTCCTAAAATGGATAAATCCAAATTGAAAAGCAGTTACCTTGGGCACACTTTTTCAGGACCTCTTGAGATAGTTCCCCAGGCTATGGCCACCCATACTGAATCAAAATAAACCTCTAAATATTTTACAGAGTTTGGTTATTCCAGTAACAGTCTCATTCTTTTACTTTTGCCCAAGGGTCTCTAACTTCAAAGCAGTAATGAATAAATATGCATTTTACAATTTTAATACCCTATTATAATTCATAATTTGTCTTTGGAGAATAGAATGTTAAGTTAGAAAAATATAAAAGATAACCAAAATATTTATAATTATATATACACATATATAACTTACAAATGTGACTGACCAACTCAATACAAAGAAAAAATAAATAAAGTTAAAAATTCACTACTCTTTAAAAATTCTTTGTGGAGAAATAAATTAACTTTTCTTTCATGGTTCAATCTACTTACTCAAATAATGTGATTTGCATAAATCTAGAAGTCAGTTCACAAATAAAGTTTTTTCTCTTTGTTTGTAAATGATACTTTAAGAATTTCAAGCCGGCCTCAGTGACTCAGCCTGTAATCCCATGCTTTGGGAGGCTGAGGTGAGTGAATTGCCTGAGCCAACGGGTTCAAGACCCGCCTGGGCAACTTGGCGAGACCTCATCTCTACAATAAATAAAAAAATTAGCCAGGCGTGGTAGCGCGTGCCTGTAGTTGCAGCTACTTGAAAGGCTGAGGTGGAGAGATCACCGGAGCCCAGCAGGTTAAGGCTGCAGTGGCCGGGAGCGGCCACTGCACTCCAGTGTGGGCGACAGAGTGAGACTCCAACTCAAAAAAAAAAAAAAAAAAGATAAAGTTCTTCAAGCAAAAGAAAAATGATACCAAATGGAAGTATGAATCTAACCAATGGAATAAAGGTAAATACACAGGCAAATACATACGAGTTTTAAAAAACCGGCCGGGCTCAGTGGCTCAACCTGTAATCCCAGCACTTTGGGAGGACAAGACGAGTGGATTGCCTGAGCCTGAGGGTTCGAGACCTGCCCGGACAACTTGGCGAGACCGCGTCTCTACAATAAATCAAAATATCTGCCGGGCGTGGTAGCGTGCCTGTAATTCCGGCTACTCGAAAGGCTGAGGCGGAAGGATCATCGGAGCCCAGCAGGTCGAGGCTGTGGTGGCCGGGAGCGGCCACTGCACTCCAGTCTGGGTGACAGAGTGAGACTCCAACGCAAAAAAAAAAAAAAAAAAAGAATTTCAGTTAAAAAATGACTTGGTCAAATTAATTTTATTTTTTGTATAAATAATAGAAGAGATCTGTATTTCAGAATTCCTGTAATATTATTTAATGTGATTTATGGCACTGTAAAAAGCTAAAGTTACTTGTCTAAATTATGGATTGATGAATTTCACAGATCTTGATCTCAGTAATTGACTTTTCTTGTGCTGGTGATAAAGCCTTTAGTTATGGAGGAGAGCCAAGGGAACCTGGAAATCTCATGGTCTTTGAATGATACTGTGTAGCTTTGTTTCTCCTTCCACATGTCCCTCTCTTTCCCCCAGCTTCTTAGGAGTATTCCTAAATCAGTTCTCAGGATTTGGCATTAGAACATAAGAGGAACAAATAGACATTGAGTCTGAAACTCCAGAGTTTGCTGAAAAAATGTGGCAAGAAAGCCTAAACCTATTAGTGAAGAACTTTTCAGAAATGGGAAGGGGACAGAGCTCAAAACAGTCTTGTGGGTGGAAATAGATATTGGAAAATAAATATTCTATACAATGTAGAATGACAGAAAATTGAGTAAAATAAAAAAGCACCAAAAATATTTCCAGGTGTCATAAATTAAACATCCTTTGTTTTTATTTTGAGTAAAGTAAGCCAAAGACAAATTATTTTTAAAATACATGGTTGGGGCAGGGCTTATGAGGGCATTACATGTAATATCTGGAAAGATATTCTTTCCAGATATTAGCCATTCTTACTTCTGAGAAAGCAAATGAAAAACTGCATGATAGGACTTTTATGTCCTGAATTATACATTCCTGATCTACATCTATTTTTGCAGTAAACATGCATTAATCTTACAATGGAACCATCAGAAGCAAAATAAAAGCAAAGATAATAGAATTACTATATTTACCTTACTTTTAGCTCTGACTCTCTGAAAACCAATTAAAATAGGAAATTTGATAGATTATAAACTTTCTCTTATCATATCATGGAAAGCATACTAGTTCTTCAAGAGGTATTCACTTTTTATACTTCCAATTAAAATATAATGGGACTATATTATAGTTTCAACAAATAATACACAAAAGTTGAAGAACGACACATCTGTTTTCTAAAAGTTACAAAAACATTTGAAAATGACCATGTCTTTTACTGATAAGAAAGATTAGCATGAGAAATGAAAATATAATTCAGGAAAGGCATATCACAAGGTAATCTATTTGTCCAAGCCTGAAATAATGTGATTTTTTTTGCATAATAAAACTTATCAAATAAATCAGTTTGGCAATATATTGCATGTATGTTGTTACAAATTTTTATTTGATATAAAGCTAAACCATTTCATAAAATATGTAATTTTTAAAAAATGTTATTGGGTTCTATATGCTTGAAATTACTTTATTAATAGATGAATTAAATTCCTAATTGATACAGTATATAAACTATAATTAAAATTTTTAAATATGTAGAAGTGAGAGGAAAAAGGAAAATAAAAACAACACCATTTTTATCTATTTATCTCCATGGGAGAGTTTTTATTCTTGAAATAGCTGACATGTGTTTAGTGTTTATATTTATAATCTTAAAAATGAACCGTCATAGAATTAAATACAGCAAATTGTATAACCTCTTATTACAGTGTCTAAAATAAGGTAAATCTTGTTCTAGGTAGAAAGAGAGACGTTTAATTAGAAGAAAAGTTCCCCAAAAGTAACATAGTAAAACAGATTAGAGAAATTGTGTATGACAAAAAAATGCAGATGGCTTATTTCCCTGAGCATAATATCCTCCAGAATCATCTGTTTTCACAACTGACAGCATTCTCTTGTGGTATAAGATGGAATAGTATTCCACTATATGTATATGTCACTTTTAAAAAATCTGTTCAATTGTCAATGGACTTTTGGGTTATTTCCATATCTTGGCTACTGTGAATAGTGATGCAATAAACATGGGCATGCAGATAACTCCTTGAGATTCTTACTTGACTGGCCCCACCTGCAACCTCTAATTACCAGTATTCCATGGATTCATCTTCCATCTACCTGAGGTGGAGGGAGGCCACGTGAGGCGAGAAACCCCTCTTATTCCAAGTTTTTTAAGATCCACTTACCAACTCTGAGCTGAACAGGAGACCTAGAGTCCAGTCAGTACTGGAGGAGAAAAGAGAATTTGCTAATCACCAGGCCAGCACTGCTGCCTCTTCCCTCCTCCCTTCTCATTTTACAGCCTTTACTCAATCATTAACCACATCCCACCCCCTTCATTTTCTAAATACTCCCGCACTTCTGACCATGTGCCTGACCTGAGCTGTCTCTGGAAAATCCAAAGAAATACTGACACTTTCTCTGCATTCCTGGAGCTCCAAGTGTAGTGAAAGTGATGAGCAAAATATAAAACACTAGAATTTATATATGACAGTCGAGGCCCGGTGGCTCACAACTATAATCCCAGCACTTTGTAAGAACCAGGTGGAAAGTTTGCTCATACAAGTACTCATATAAGTAAGCATCAAGTTACCAGACTTGGTCAGATGTAGAACTCTCATTTTTATAGTTAAGTCCCTTCAGAAGAGGAAAAACTAAGAAGAAGATTACGTTTTCAAATGGACAGTTTACAAAACAGAGCAGATCGTCAGACTTTGAGTAGAAACCTTCTTCACAAAGCTCCCCTTGCCCTTTGAAAATGATGGTCGAGATTAGAGCACTCTGGATCAGACCAGACAAACTATATTTATTATTTACATGTTTTAAGTTACTTTCTCTACAGATGAGAAATGTGTGAAGTTGCTGTCACTATAACTTGCATGGTTAGCATTATCGTCCAAGCTCATATGCCCAATTTAGGCCAAATTTACCAATTAAACTACTGAATGTTCGGTTAAATTTGGATTTCAAATAAAGTATTGTGTTTATGTGAGCTTTATTTGGCAATCTTAGACCAATTGGTGATAAAATCTTAGGAGAAGGAGTGGACTTCCTATTCCTTTGTGTTCTTCAACACATGCCCATGATAACCTGCTCATAGTGTGAATCCATATGGACTTTTCAAATAATTAATGCTAAATAAATTTAAGTTTCTCTTATATATTTAGACTGGGAGCCTTTGCATCTTCTCCACCTTAAGAAGTACATGGTATATGTGAACATCAGAAGTTTGATCAATAGCTCAAACCTAGTGTAGTCACTATTTTTCAAACGACGGATAAAAGCTCTGCTCAAGAATCAAAAACTGGAATTGAAACATGACCTCTTCTACCTGAGCTAATGTTTACATCATAAGCCTTTCCCCCTTATCTATACAAAAGAATTAATATATAGTATATTTCTAGCAGTATTATGGTTAAGCATGAAGTTTAAAAATGACCCTTTTTAGTGTTGATTATATAATAAACACACTAATATATTACCATTTAGAATTTTATAATCCCTGTAAAGGTAAGTTCACATTAGTTTTCTATTTCTTAAATACTAAAGCAAATAATATCTTCACCATAATTTGGCATTGTCTTCTATTAGTTGTTTCACTTATTATCAGTTTTAACATGCTCTATTGGTTTATGTGTAATAATATAAATAAAACACAAAAGGAGTATGATGATATAAAAGAGGGACTTTCTACATACTCAGATATACACTGCAATAATTTCTAGCAATAATTTTGTGACACTGTGTAACTTACTTAAACCACTTGAATTTAGATTCTGCAGATATATATTTTTAAATGTTACAGTTATGATAGGCTAGCTATTGGAATTACATACTGAAATTTCTAGGCCTGGCACATAGTCAATGAAAAATGTTAGCCGGGCTCGGTGGCTCAGCCTGTAATCCCGCACCTTTGGGAGGCTGAGGTGAGTGGATTGACTGAGCCCGTGGGTTCGAAACCTGCCTGGGCAGCGAGACCTCATCTCTACAATAAATCAAAAAATCAGCCGGGTAATTCCAGCTACTTGGAAGGCTGAGGCAGAAGGATCGCCTGAGCCCAGCAGGTCGAGGCTGCGGTGGCCAGGAGCGGCCACTGCACTCCAGTCTGGGCAACAGAGTGAGACTCCAACTCAAAAGAAAAAAAAAGAAAAATGTTACAGTGCTCCATGATGATAGAGATCAGATAGTTTTGTTCATCACTCCATTCTCATCACCCAGGATGATAACTGATTTATTCTAAGTAACTAATGAATATTGGCTGTATGAATTAACGACATGCTGCATCACCGTCACCACTGCATACAAGGACTC
>NW_007232485.1:0-10484 GCF_000164805.1 Carlito syrichta
TACTGGGAAGGCTGGGGCGGAAGGATCGCCTGAGCCCGGCAGGTCAAGCCTGCGGTGGCCGTGAGCGTGCCACTGCACTCCAGCCTGGGCAACAGAGTTAGACTCTGACCAAAAACCCCCAAACACCCCA
Organism: Carlito syrichta; assembly: GCF_000164805.1. Lineage (NCBI taxonomy): Eukaryota > Metazoa > Chordata > Mammalia > Primates > Tarsiidae > Carlito > Carlito syrichta. The sequence goes on from NW_007232485.1 coordinate 131, forward strand.
GTATATGAACCCTCGAACCCTCAGTCACCCCAAGCCCTACAAGCCCAAACTCACAGGCACCCACACCTCTAAACTCCCAACCCTAGAGCACCCCAAACCCAAACCTAAACCTCTAACACCCCAGTCCCATAAATACAACCAAATCCAAACACTCCAATCTTACAGGAAACCCAAAGTACTAAGTTTCCAAATCACCCCAACCACACAAACACCGGACACCTCATACACCCTAAATCAACAGATGACCTCAGTTCTAGAAACTTCCAGACCCCCAAGGCCACAATACCTGGATTCCAAGACACCCAGCCCAGAAGCACCCCAACCCACAGGCAAGCCAAATTTATCAACATCCCAACCCACTAACCACTGAATCCACGGACACCCCAGTGCACCCCAAACTCTGCAGGGGCCTGTCCCCCCAAATGCCTGCTCCCACCCCAGAAGCAGCCTTGTTTGCAAGGAGACTCTGGACTACTCACATGGGGGCCCCCAGGGCCAGGGGAAGGCTGGCCAGCAACAGCAGCAGGCCGGGACCCCTGGCAGGTCCCATGGTGCCGGGACAGCGGCGGGACAGAGGGACAGAGGAGAGGGTGGGAAGGAGTGAGCGGAGCTGCAGGAGTTGCCCCTTATCTAGCTCCTGTCTCCTCCCCACTCAGCCCCCCTTCCCCTGTGGCCTCTCCCCTTCCTGGGGCTGCCCCAGATTTCTCAATACCGTTTGCTAAGTTTTCAATCCCTGGTGCCAGCATGAAGGGGGTAACCCGAGGGCACATTCGTTTCCAGCACGAATATTTCTGCACCCTGCCCTGGCCTCTCTTGGGATCAGAGCCAGCTGTTGAACAGAGACCCTTCCCTGTCTCACCCACGTTGCAGTGGAGGGACACTAGGATCCAGAAAGCACTCCCACCCCAGACATCTGGGCCCCATCCCCAGTTCACTTCTGGCCATATATTTATGAATCCTTCCCAGCCCCACTTCCAGAGGCTTCCATGCCGAGGAAGGGGTAGCGAGAGTGAGGGACAGAGCCCAGCACAGAAACTCCTAACCCCATGGAGTGTTTCCCCCCCCCCCCCCCCGTGGAGAAGAGGAACTCTGCTTCTTGGAGGGTCAGGGAAGGGCTCTTGGAGGAGGAGACAGTTCAACTGGGCTCTGAAGTATGCACAGGAGTTCACTCTCCAGGTGGGCTTATTTTCCAGGGAGGTTTCCTTCACCTACCTTTGTTGGAATCCCTGAGTGCCTGTGGTGGTGAAAAAAGTCAACACTGAGGAAAATCCTCATTTCTAGCTTTTGTACCTGTTTGCATCAACCTTCTGTTAGGATATTATTATTTTAAGTCGTGTTGGTGTGTGTGGGGGGGAGGACAGGTAATATACTCATATAGGTACACATCTAAAAGGGACTAATCGGTGTAGAGAGAAAGGTAGTTGTCATCCTCCCACCGTTGTTGACAGCATATTCTACATACGTTTCTCCCTGTTCTGGGTTGTAGCTTGTTTCATTGTGAACAGCATACCTGGGGGATTGTTGCAGATCAGTGCACAGAGAATGTTCTTATTCTTCCAGACGATTGCCTCCTGTGAATGGAGAGACAGACTTCCGTAGTTTCAAACCCTGCCCTCTGCAGCGAATAATCTTGAACCTGCTTCGTGTCTAGTTCTGACACATATCAGCTGTGATCTTTGGGCAAACTCCTGACAGCTGCTCTGAGCCTGTGTTTTCGTGTGAAAATGGAGTTGCAGCCAGGCACGGTTTGGGGAGGCCGAGGCGAGAGGATTTCCTGAGCCCACGGGTTGGAGACCAGTCTGGGCGACATGGTGAGACCTCGTCTCTACCATAAATTTTTTAAAAATTAGCCGGGCGTGGTGGCGCACGCCTGCAGTTCCGGCTACAAGGAAGGCTGAGGTGGAAGGATGGCCTGAGCCCAGCAGGTCGAGGCTGCGGTGGCTATGAGCATGTCGCTGCACTCCAGCCGGGGTGACAGAGTGAGACTCTGACTCAGTAAATAAATAAGTAAATAAATATAAATAAATAAAATGGAGTTGCCACAGTACCTACATCATAGGGCTGTTCTTGAAATGAAAGGAAAAGATGGGCGTGGTGGCTCACACCTGTAATCCCAGCACTTTGGGAGGCTGAGGCAGGAGGACTTAATAGCCCTGCATACAGTTCATTGCCAATTTCCTCACCGCCTCACCACCAGAGCATGTTGGCAGACTTTGGGGTTTTTGCCAGCCTCACAGGTGAAAACTGGCAGCTCAGCATCATTTTAACAGGTATTTCCCTGATGCAACGTTGCCATCCCAGCACGGGAAGTTGGGGTGTGGGTGGCCCCTTCGGATCCCTGGAGAGGTTTCCAAAACCCCATGGAAGGAGTTAATGGGATGTTTGCACTGGTTTCCTGTAAACCAGCTGGGGTAGGCTCACAGAACAAGGACAAACCTGGCTTCTGACTGCTTTGATTGTGACATCCTTTCACTGGAAAGGGGGGCAGGGTGCAGGCACCTGCTTGCTCTCAGCTTTTAAACTGGATACCCCCAACTGTCCCTTCTACTCAATCCCTCTCCCTATCAAGCCAATTCCCCCCTCACCCCTTGTTTCTGTTTCCTGGTTTCATTCTAGTCCTAAGCATACGGGCTCTGTGGTTTGATAAACTTGAGAAAGAATTGCCATCTGGCTTCTGTCTTGCTGCAAGGTTTTGTTCCTTTTTTTCTTGGGACTTCAGTGAATCTATCCGAACTATGGGACTGGTGACAATTATTTAAAGGAGCCAAGCTGCTTGGAAACCCCTGGGCTCAGGGAGAAGGACCAGTAACTAAGGTCACTCATGCCACTGGTCCTGAGAACTGGGAAGGATAGGAGACTGCCCTGACCTCCAGGACAGGATGTGATGACTGGGCGGGAGCTGGAGGGAAGGGGTGTGGTGAGCCTGGGGTGGGTGGGAGGGAGGTGAAGAGGGGAATTCTTCGGCTTCCCTGATGTTTCCCTGGGAGATGTGCATTTGTGTGTAGATGTTTGGGAGGGGATGGTGCAGAAGGGAGATAAGAGGTTGGGAGGGTGGTACTTTCCATTCTCAAGCCCAGTCAGCTCAGCCTTCCTGGCATCCAGGAAGGGGGAAACAGAAAGGGAGGAGAGACGCCTCCTGGACTGACTTCAGTAGCATAACGGTATTTGTTGCTTATCTAAGATTCAGGCCAGGCCGCTCACACCCCTCAACCCAGCACTTTGGGAGGCCGAGGTGGGTGAATTGCTTGACCAGCCTGGGCAGTGTAGCAAGACCTCCTTGCTGCCAAAAAAAAAAAAAAAAAATTCCAAAGAATGAGTCAAGTGCAGTGGCGTGCACCTGGAGTCTCAGCTTCTCGGGAGGCTGAGGGGTGAGGCTCCCCAGAGCCCAGAAACTCAAGGCTGCGGTGGGTCACGATCACACCACAGCACTCCAGCCCGAGTGACAAAGAAGACCCCATCTCAAATACGTACGTACATACATAAATGAAACAGTTCATGCTCATTGAGCGCTCAGTACGGGCAAAGCACGAGGCTGGGCTGTTTGCCTGGTGCCTGTAGACGGATTTTCACTCCGAGACAAGAAAGGAGGTTGTATGCCTGTGGGTCTCCCGTTGACAGATTAGGAACTGAGGGGCTGGGAGACGGGAACAGATCTGGCCCCGAGCCCTCCAGAGCTGGAATCCTAACCCTCTGTTCTGGGCCTTCCCAGGAAGGGGATTCCAGGGCCCAGGCCTCGGCTGCGTGTAGGGAGGGAAGGAGCCATTTGGCAGGGGAGAAGGATGAATTCATGGGGTCAAGGTCACCAGGGGTTAATCAGTAAACGGGGTGGGGGAGGGAGCGCCTGACCACGAGTACAGAGGGAGATTCTAGGAAGGGAGGAACCTGACCTGATCTGAAATTAGGGGGCCCGGACTGGAGGTTTCCAGGCTGCACCTCTTGGGGGAAGGTGAGGGTGGGTGCAGGGAGGAGTCAGCGAACTCAGGTGGGCATGGAATGGGGGCAGCCCGCCCGGAGTCATCCTCACTTCCTTCCCCTCATGTTCTCACACCCAGCTAGGGTTGCCAGGCGAAATGCAGGACACCCAGTTACATCTGAATTACATTTTTTTTTTTTTGAGTCAGGGTCTCTGTCACCCAGGCTGGGGTGCAATGACAGGATCACAGCTCACCACAGCCTGTCTCAACCTCCTGGGCTCAGGAAATCCTCCCGCTTCAGCCTCCTGAGTAGTTGGGACTACAGGTACACGCCACCGCACCTAGCTGTTTCTTTATTTTTATTTTTTTGTAGTGATGAGGTCTTGTTAGGTTGCCCAGGTAGGTCTAAACTGAGCTCAAGCAATCCTCCCAAAGTGCTGGGATTAGGGTCATGAGTCACTGCACCTGGCCTGCCTGAATTTCAAATATTGACGTTAGCCCAGGAGGTCTCTTTCTTTCTCTCTTTTTCTCTCTCTCTCTCCCCTCCTCCCCGGATGCCAGGAATGCCTGGCTGGCTGGGCTTGAGAACAAAAAGTCTCACTCCCAACCTCTATGTTGCCCAGGCTGGTCTCAAGCTCCTGGCCTCAAGAGACCCTCTCACCTCAGCCTCTCAAGTAGCTGGAACCATAGGTGTATGCCACCATGCCCAGCAATTTTTTTAATTTTATTTTGTAGAGATGACGTCTTGCTGTCATCCAGGCTGGAGTGCAGTGGTGTGATCACAGCTCACCGCAGCCTCAGCTTCCTGAGCTCAAGGGATCCTCCTGCCTCGGCCTCCCAAAGAGCTGAGATTATAGACGTGAGCCACCCTATCTAGTTATGGATTTTTAATTTTGCTAACACCTGAGTCTTCTCCCCAGCCTCACTTGGGTGACAGTCTCACTGGACAACCAGATTCCTCCCTCCCTCTCCCCCTGAATCCAGCCGCTGGCCAGTCCCCTGCCTGGAATGTCTCCCCCTCTCATCCTCGGTCCACTCCTCAGCCCTGCCCTCACCTCTGCCTCGGCCTGCTCCCTTCCAGTCTATCTGCTCAACAGTGGCTGGGGATTCTTATTGTTTTAGAAAGAGAGTCTCTCTCTGTTGCCCAGGCCAGAGTACAGTGGAATGATCATAGCTCCTGGCAGCCTCCAACTCCCGGGCTCAGGTGATCCTCTCACCTCAGCCTCCCAAGTAACTGGAACTACAGGCGCACACCACCACATTTGGCTTTTTTTTTTTTTTTTTTAAATTAATAAAGTCTCACTATGTTGTCTAGGCTGGTCTCAAGCTCCTTGGCTCAAGTGATCCTCCCACCTCAGCCTCCCAAAGTGCTGGGATTACCGGAGTGAGCCACTGCACCTGGTGTGATTATTTAACTTTTGTAGAAATGAGATCTGGCTATATCGCCCAGGCTGGTCTCCAACTCTTGGCCTCAAGTGATCCTCCTGTCTCAGTCTCCCAAGCAGCTGGGACTGCAGGAACATGCCACGTTTGGCTTGGGAACTCTTATTTTTTATTTTTTGAGTTGGAGTCTCACTCTGTCACCCAGGCTGGAGTGCAGTGGCATGCTCCCGGCCACTGCAGTCTCAACCTGCTGGACTCAGGTGATCCTTCCACCTCAGCCTTCCAAGAAGCTGGATCTACAGGCGTGTGCCAACACATCCGGCAGATTTTTTGATTGATTGTAGAGATGAGGTCTCACCAATTTTCCCAGGCTGGTCTCGAACCTGTGGGCTCAGACAATCCTCTTGCCTCAGCCTCCCAAAGTGCTGGACGACAGGTGTGTCACCACACCCAGGTGGGGACTCTCTTTAAAACCCACCTTCATATTCCTTCAACAAAACAACGCTGTTTAAGACAGAAATATGTGGTCGTGACAGCCGATGCCTAGGGGAGTGTGTGATTCATTTTATCTGCTTTCTTATTTTTTTTTTTTTGAGTTGGAGTCTCACTCCATCACCCAGACTGGAGTGCAGTGGCCGCTCCCGGCCACCGCAGCCTCGACCTGCTGGGCTCCGGCGATCCTTCCGCCTCAGCCTTCCGAGCAGCCGGAACTACAGGCGCGCGCTACCACGCCCGGCTGATTTTTGATTTATTGTAAAGATGAGGTCTCGCCAAGTGGCGCAGGCGGGTCTCGAACCCGCGGGCTCAGGCCATCCACTCACCTCAGCCTCCCAAAGGCGTGGGATGACAGGCTGAGCCACCGAGCCCGGCTATTTTATCTGTTTTCACTGGTTTACTTCATGGGCTTCAGATGAAAAAACAGAGGCTTCAGCCGCTCGCCCGAAATCCCACAGCTGCCAGGATTTAAACTCCAGCAGCTGGGCTCAGGGTTTGTACCCTTACACAGTGTGACTTTAGGCCGGGCGTGGTGGCTCACGCCTATCATTCCAGCACTTTAGGAGGCCGAGGCGGGAGGACTGCCTGAGCCTAGGGGTTTGAGACCAGCCCCGACAACTTGGCGGGACCTCGTCTCTACAATAAATTTAAAATATTAGCCAGGCGTGGTGGCCCAGTTACATCTACTTGGAAGGCTGAGGCAGAAGGATCACCTGAGCCCAGCAGGTCAAGGCTGCGGTGGCCATGAGCATGCTGCTGCACTCCAGCCTGGGCAACAGAGTGAGACTCCATTTAAACAAACAAACAAACAAGCCAGTGTGACTTCTTACTGCTGCTAGAACATATGACTGCAAATCTGGTGGCTTAAAACAACACACCTTGATAGCCTAGGGTTCTGGAGGTCAGAGGTCTGGAATCCAGGATCAGCAGGGTTGTGTTCTTTCTGGAGCCTCTAGGAGAGAATCCGGTTTTTTTCCCCTGGCCTCTTTTCAGCTTCTAGAAGCCACGTGTACGCCTCTTGGCTGGTTCGGGACTCTTCCTCAAAATCACAGCAGCCTATTTTTGTCACAGCCTCTCTTCCTCTGAGCCCGGTGCCTCCTTCTTATGAAAACCCTTGATGAGCCGGGCTCAGTGGCTCAGCCTGTCATCCCGCGCCTTTGGGAGGCTGAGGTGAGCGGATTGCCTGAGCCCGCGGGTTCGAGACCCGCCTGGGCAGCGAGACCTCATCTCTACAATAAATCAAAAATCAGCCGAGCGTGGTAGAGCGCACCTGTAGTTCCAGCTACTTGGAAGGCTGAGGTGGAAGGGTCACCTGAGCCTAGCAGGTCAAGGCTGCAAAGGCCGGGAGTGGCCACTGCACTCCAGTCTGGGCGACAGAGTGAGACTCCAACTCAAAAGAAAAAAAAAAAAAGAAAATCCTTGATGGTTGGGCATGATGGTTCATACCTGTCATCCCAACACTTTGGGAGGCTGAGGTAGAAGGACTGCTTGAGCCCAGGAGTTCAAGACCAGACTGGGCAACATAGTGAGACCCCCATCTCTATTTTTGCCGTTTTTGAGTTGGAGTCTCCCTCTGTCATCCACGCTGGAGTGCAGTGTTATGCTCACGGCCACCGCAGCCTCGACCTGCTGGGCTCAGATGATCCTTCCGCTCCAGCCTTCCAAGTAGCTAGAACCATAGGTATGTGCCACCCTACCCGATTAATTTTATGATTTCTTGTAGAGACAGGTCTCGCCAAGTTGCCCAGGTTGACCTTGAACCCCTGGGCTCGGGCAATCTTCTCACCTCCACCTCCCAAAGTGCTGGGATTAAAGGTGTGAGCCACCATGCCCAGTTCCTGTCTCTATTAAAAAAAAATTTTTTAAAGGACCCTTACGATGACAGTGGACCAGTGGATAAGCCAAGAGGGTCTCCATTTTAAGATCTTTCACTTAATCCCACCCCTGCCATGTAAGAGAACAGACTCACAGGCCTGGGGGGGGGGGTGGCAGATGGGCCCATCTTTGGGGGGACCGTGGCTGCTTACCGTGGCATGCACACAGAATAAAACCCTAACTCTCTCTGGTCACATCTCCTCTGGCTTTAGACTCTTCCATGGCTGCTGTGAGCCCCGACCTGAGCCCTGAACGTGTTAGGCCTGTCTTTGGGGTCCTGCGGGGCACTCCAGCCCTCCCTGCTGTGCTCATCTAACTTCCTCTGTCTGCAATGCCATCCATTTCCTTCTCAATTTGGCTCGGCTATTTATTCATCTGGGACTCAGTTATATTTGCTTCCGCTTACAGGAAGCCTTCGCCCCAGTCCTGTTCCCTAACCCCCCACCATCACGCCGTGCCTGTGGCCTCCACCGAGGGAGGCTTCTCGGATCTCCAAAGGGGGTCAGGGTGCTCTAGTTTTTTTGAATTGGAGTCTCACTCTGTTGTCCAGGCTGCAGTGCAGTGGCATGCTCATGGCCACTGTAGCCTCGACCTGCTGGGCTCAGACGATCCTTCCGCCTCAGCCTTCCAAGTAGCTGGAACCACAGGCGTGCACCACCACACCCACTAAGTTTTTAAATGTATTGTAGAGGGGAGGTCTCACCAAGTTGCCCAGGCTGGTCTTCAACCTGTGGGCTCAGGCAGTCCTCTCGCCTCTGCCTCCCAAAGTGCTGGGATTACAGGTGTGAGCCACTGTGCCTGGCTTAGAGTGTTCTGGTTGAAGGGTGGGGGTGGGGTCGGGAGCAGACACAACTCAGGCACCCGCCCTCGAGTGTACACAGAGGGAGCCTCTAATCTGCGGTCACTCTTCGAGATTCAGGGCAGGACCCCGAGATTCAGGGCAGGTCAAGCGGATACCCACTTAAGAGGCCCCACTGGAGGCTGGGTGTGGTGGCTCACACCTGTCATCCCAGCACTCTGGGAGGCTGAGTCGAGAGGACTGCTTGAGACCAGGAGTTCGAGACCAGCCTGGGCCACACAGTGATATCTCTACCAAAAATTGAAAAGTGAGCCAGGCGTGGTGGTGTGCACCTGTAGTCCCAGCTGCTTGGGAGGATGAGGTGGGAGGATTGCTTGAGCCCAGGAGGTTGAGGCTGCAGTGAGTTGCGATCATGCCCCTGCACTCCAGCCTGGGTGACAGAGAAACCCTGCCTGAAAACAAACAAATGAAATGAAATGAAATAAAATAAAAAGAAGAAAGCCCCATCTTATACACAAGGAAACAGGGAGGGTAAGCCAGAGATCCCAAGCCACATAGCAAATGGTAGCGTGTCTGAGAGCTTTGGTCCCAGGGAGTCTAGCTGCTGAGGTGCAATCCCCGCAGTGACTTTGAGCCCTGAATCTCTCACAAACTCATTAGCTGTGTGACCTGCAGCAAGTTACTTAGCCTCTCTGTGTCTCACACTTTTTTTTTTTTTTGAGTTGGAATCTCACTCCGTCGCCCAGACTGGAGTGCAGTGGCCACTCCCAACCACCGCAGCCTCGACCTGCTGGGCTCCGGCGATCCTTCCACCTCAGCCGTCCAAGTAGCTGGAACTACAGGTGTGCACGACCACGCCCGGCTAATTTTTTGATTTATTGTAGAGATGAGGTCTCGCCAAGTTGCCCAAGTGGGTCTCGAACCCGCGGGCTCAGGCAATCCACTCACCTCGGCCCCCCAAAGTGCTGGGATTACAGGCTGAGCCACCGAGCCCGGCGTCTCATACGCTTTTTAGCCAATTAAGGGCCATGAAAACCTTAGTATAAGGTGTGGCATATGCCAATCAATCCATGTGAGCTTTTGTTTACTTTTGAGATGGGAGTCTTGCTACGTTGCCCAGGCTGGTCTTGAACGCCTGGGCTCTAGCGATCCTCCCAACTGCACACCACCATGCCCGACTATCTTCCGTATTTTTTTTCTTTTCAGCCTGAGCTACATGTGGGTCTTGAATCACATGTCCCCCTCACCTCCACCCTGCTGGCATGCCATCCGGCATCTTCCCCCAAGTTCCTATCCGCCTTCCTGACGTCTGCAGCCGGGTCAGGGCCCTGTGCGGCCCCATCACCACGGGCCGGTGAGGCAACTGTCTGGGGACCCGGCCCAAGAGTTGCTCAGCGAACGTGCGCTGCCTGCGTGAGGCAATCGACAACTGCCCTCCCCCGACAGACGCGGGTTTCTAGGCGCAAACATGACCTCAGCCCCCAGGAAGGCAGGACACCAGGTAGCAAAACAGACTGGTCATTATTGCACAGCTGGAGGTGAGGGGTGGTCCCGGAGTGCGGGACCAGGGCTCGGGGGAAGAAGAGGCTGTCCGTCTTCCTCCGAACCGGCTGGCCCGGGAACCCGGTGCGAGCGAGCTGGGCGCCGACCCGCACCGACCCCGCCGGCTCCCACGCCCGCTTTGGCAGCCGGCGGGAATAAGAAGCGGTGGGGGCGGACGGGAGCGCTTGGTCCCAAGACGGGGACAGGCTCAGGACAGCTCCCGCCCGCTGGCTGTTTTGTTGACTTTGGACAGGCCTTCCCGGAACCCAGAGTCGGTCGTTCTGGGGACAGACAGCAAGGAGGCGTTCCAGCGCCCAAGGGGCAGGCCCGCCCCGCCCCGCCGAGC
>NW_007232485.1:11723-18491 GCF_000164805.1 Carlito syrichta
CCGCCCACACCTGCAGGGGGATGACGATGCCGAAGACCTTCTTCTCCTTGTCCGACAGCACGTACTTAATGAAGGCCCAGCCCGAGCCGATCAAGGCGATGGTGATGAAGAGGAGGGCGCCCTTCAGCCTGGGGGGGGCGAGCGTGAGGCGGCGCCCTCCCCGCTCTCCCCCACCGGCCCGGCGGAGCGGACACTCACAGGCGCGTGATGTAGTGCATGACGGCGAGGCCTTCGACGGGGTGGCCCTGGCTGTTGATGAAGTAGTAGTTGGTCTGGAGGGGACGGACGCGGACAGTCAGGCGGGGAGCCGGATGGGGGCTCAGGGGCCAGGCCGGCCCCCTCGGGCGGGTGGGTAGAGTCGGAGGAGCGCGGCCACGATTAAGATGGCGGGCGGGACTCAAAAGCGGACAGCCCGTCTCTGGGCGGGCGGGGTCAGAAGAAGCATTTTTTCTGTAAAGGGTCATGCCGAATCGATGGAGGGATGGTCATCGTCGGAAGGCGGCACAGCTGGACAATGAGGTGGACCGGTGCACCCGCCAGGCAGAAGGGTGGACAGTCAGAGAGGGACAGAAGGACCGACAGGCAGATGGAGTCCATGTCGGCTGGACACAACGACGACACGGCTGGACACATGCGCAGCTCACGGAAAGGACCTCCCACGGGCCCAGGGTCTGCCGGGTTTAGGGTTTGGGGGCCGGCCTGGCCAGTCTCCTCCTCCCAGCCCACCCCCCTCGCTCCCGCCCAGGGCTCTCACGCTGTGGAACAGGAGAGAGATGCTCTTGGTGAAAGCCAGGGCCGCCATGAGCCAGTGGATCTTGAAGACGTTGAACCTGGTGGGAAGGTCAGGGGCATCAGCGGGGACGGGGCTGGCGGGGAGGCGAGGCAGGGTCCCCAGGACAAAGGCATTACGTGTTCCTGCAGAGGACAGACACCCAGAAGATGCCAGCGGCCAGGAAGCAGGCAGACATGACCATGTAGAGCTTGAAGAGGGGGATCTCCGACGCCGACAGGAAGCCCTCAGGATTCTTCTCCCGGATCATGACCTGGGGAGGAGGCCGTGGTGGGCTCTGGCCTTGGAGCCAGTGAGTGCGGGTCTGTGGCACTCCCGCTAGGAGGCTGGGCGACTCTCCGGCTCTGAGCCTCAGTAGGCCCGTCTCCCAAATGGGTAGAACAGAGTCCCCTGCATGTGCCCACCCCCGGGACGGGTGTGAGCAGCCGGGCCACTCTCCCCACTGCTCACTGTCATGTCGAAAGGATGCTCCTTTCCAGGCACGGAGTTGTTGCAGTGGTGGAAGTTGAGGTTGTACTGGCCTTCCTCGGCCCTGGAGCCGATCACCACATGGAACTGGGCGGTGGGGGGACAGGGGACTTAGCTGGGGGTCCCCGCTCGGGGGGGAGAGGGGGCCTGGGGCCGGGACACTCACGCTGAAGTTGTAGGAGTTGTTGAGGTGGCTGAGGCTCAGCACCAGGTCCTTGTCCTTCCCTCTGGGGTCCTGGGGGACACAGCCTGTCTGTCAGGCCCGCCACCAGGCGCCCCGGGGGAGGCCTCTCTCCCACCTGTCTCAGCTCCCCACCTGAGATGCTGCAGGTGTCGAATTGGCCTTGCTGACCGTGGTCCCTGCAGGAGGATGGACAAAGGGATGGGGGAGGACAGCGGGGACATGCACAGGGCAGCCCTGTCCACCCGTCCCCCCAGCACAGCCAGCTCAACTCACCGTCATTCACCTTGGGGGTGACCGTGGGCTCTGGCTTTGGGGGCCCCGGTTCAGAGGGCACTTCGGGGAGGAGCCCAGGCGAGATGAACAACTTCTGCACGCCATATTTCCGTACCTGGACCCTGGGGGGAGGGGGAGGGGTGGGGGCAATGAGGCTAGGGGACTTCAGCCTGAGCCAAGGGACTCGATGGCCTCCAGGGCCCTCTGTGCGTCCCCCCTGGGGGTGGTGTCCAGCTGGCTCAGGGGTCACCAAGTTTCAGCAACTGGCCACCACCCATCAAGGTGCCTGTCACATTCGTTGGCATCACTGCCCATGACATCAGTTTGCTCATTCTATGGAAGTAAATTATTTAGAAAGAAAACACCGTATCTACAGAGGGGCAACACGGTGTTGTCAGACCCTGGCACCAGGCAGCCTCGGTCAGAATCCCAGTTCTTGGGACTCAGTTTTCTTGTCTGAAGCCTGGGATAGTAACAGTAGAAGTTGATATGCACTAAAGCTCCTGGGACATTATCTTGGCACGCCGGGAGCATTCAACAAGTATGAACGATTGTGCGTGTGTTTCGTGAGACAGGGTCTCACTTTGTCATCCAGGCTGGAGTGCCGTGATGCGATCACAGGTTACTGGTGCGATCACAGCTTACTGCAGCCTGTAACTCCTGGGCTCAAGCGATCCTCTCGCCTCAGCCTCCCGAGTAGGTGGGACTACAGAGACCTCCAAGCCCAGCTCATTTAAAAAAAATTTTTCGTATGAGGTCTCGCTACGTTGCTCAGGCTGGTCTTGAATTCCTGGTCTCAAGTGATCCTCCTACCCCGGCCTCCCAAAGTGCTGGGATTACAGGCATGAGCCACCATGCCTGGCCCGACTGGAAGCCCTGAAGGCGGAACCACAAAGCCAGATGGCATCTCCTTACACCTGATCGGCTCAGGCGTGTGTGGGCGTCACGGCCCGGGAAACACGAACGGTGGGTCTCAGGGAGCCCCGGCCCCCAACTCACTGCAGATCCTTGGTGTTAATGAAGAACAGCACCAGGAAATTGCTACTGTTTTTCTGGAAAGGGCAGTCCTGGAAATCCCGAGTCTAAGGAGGGAGGAGGGAGCTTAGGTTACCCCTTCCCCTGGGCCCAGCCTCCTTCCCCACCCATCGGGGCCTCTTCCTGTCCCCACCTCTGGGTCACAGATGTAGAAGACAGACGAGCCTTCCCACACCACCCAGCCCCTCACGCCACCTGCCCCCCCACTCACCGAGTAGGAGCGAATGCTGCCAGATCGAACCCGGCTCAGACTGAACCCCACCTGGTGGGTGGAAAGAAAAGGGGAGGACATGAGGGACCCCAGCAGGGATCCCCCCACATCCCTTTCAGTAGCCACAGAAACCTAACATCACATGACTAAACACCTACCATGTTCCAGATTCCACAGTCGCTGAAATTTCCCATGACCCATCTCCGACGCCCCCCCCCCAACTCCTAGTCATCTTTGGTGCCTCAACCTGGATGTCACAGCCTCAGGGAGACCTTTGATTGCAATCCCAGCTTTCTGTCATCCCAGTGAGCTGGGAGGCTGAGGCAGGAGGAGAGCTTGACCCCAAGAGTTTGAGGCTGCAGTGAGCTATGATCGCACCATTGCACTCCAGCCTGGGCGACAGAATGAGACCCCCGACTCTATCTATCATCTACCTGTCGATCAATCAGTCAAACATTGATGGCTCTCTGTCTTGACTCTGGAATCCAGCACACCCAGGCTCTGTCGTTTCGAGGTTGTGTGACTTTGAGCAAGACACACACCTCTGAGTCTGTGTCTCATAGCCCATAAACTTGGGCTCAGCGAATTTTCACAGCCTCCCTGAGAGGTGGCTACGAATGGATGGAAAATGCTTTGCATGGTGCCTGGTACCCAGTATGCATTCAACAGATATTAGTTATTCATTCTGACTTTAAGAACTGGAGTGATCTTATTGATTGTTATGTCTAGCTCCTAAGAAAAGTGCCTAGCACATATTAGGTGAGATACTACTTTTCTTTTTTTTTTTGAGTCAGAGTCTCACTCTGTCCCTCAGTCTGGAGTGCAATAGCACGCTCACAGCCACCGCACCCTCGACGTGCTGGCTCAGGCGATCCTCCCACCTCAGCCTTTAGCTAGAACTACAGGCGCGTACCACCACACCCGGCTGATTTTTTAATTTATTGTAGAGATGAGGTCTCACCACGTTGCTCAGACTGGACTCGAACCCCTGAGCTCAGGTAATCCTCTCGCCTCCGCCTCCCAAAGTGCTGGGATTACAGGTGTGAGCCACGGTGCCCGGGTATTATTACTCATTAGAGACAGGGTCTGGATCTGTTACCCGGGCTAAAGTGCAGTGGTGCAATCATAGCCCACTGCAGCCTCCACCTCCTGGGCTCAAGCGAGCCTCCTGCCTCAGCCTCCCAAGTAGCTGGGACTATGGAGGTACACCACCACATTTTTTTTGTTTTTGTAGACATGGTGTCTTGCTAGTTTCCTGGGCTGGTCTCAACCCACCTCCTGCCTCGGGCTCCCAAAGCACTAGGACTACAGGCGTGCAACACCGTGGCCAGCCTTGCAGGAGCCATTATTATCCCCAGATCATAGATGAGGATACCCAGGCTCAGAGAAATCAAGGGACGCGCCCAAGATCGCATGGGTGAGAGGCAGAGCTAGGATGGAACCCCAGCCCCGGGGGGACCTGGGAAGCTTGGGCGCCCTGCCCCCCTCAAAGCCTCTCACCAGCAGGGACTTCTCTTCGGCCTCCTGAAGGCCCAGCCGCAGAAGGCTCAACTCCACCTCCAGGGTGCCGTTGGCGTAGAAACCGAAGCTGTTCAGCGGGATGTCTGCTCGCTTCTCCCCCTGCCGGATTCCAAGGACGCAGGGGCGGCTCAGACCTCCTCCCAGCAGCCCGGCCCCCGGCACCCCTTCTTAGGACAGGGCCAGAGGGCGACAAGGGAGGCTGAGAGCGTCTGCCTCCCCGGGCCGGTCACGGCCGGGACAGGGTGGGTCCCGCTGTCCTGAGAGTCCGGGAGGAGAAGCCCTGACGTCTCCGGGAAGTCGCTCCACCGGGAGGGGAGTTCATTCACCTCGGGGCGCCTGGCTTTCAACCCCCGGAAAACTTTCAGATTCCAACGGAGTCCCCAAGATGCCCATGAGTGCCCAGGGGACCCCACTCCGGGACCCCCCGCCCCCCAGGACCTCTCCCCGAGCGGCGCCAAGGGTCCCTAGCGCCCCCAAAGTGACGGCAAGTGTGCCAAGGGCCGTGGGTCAAGGGTCCCGGGAGATGGAGCCCCGCCCCCCGATGGGCGGGGCATGACCCCAGCGTGGCCGGCGAGGCCGCTCCATCCCGAGGCCCGAGGGGGACCCTGGGACGAGACCACCTCGGGCCCGGAGGCGGGGGGAGTCGGGCCGCCCCATCCCGCGTAAGGCGCGGGGGAGGCCGGACGAGACCACTCCAAGCCAGGGGCTTCTCCGGGACGAAGCCGAGACCCCCGCCCCAGACCGCCGAGCGGCGGTCCTCACCGTTAGCGCCAGCCGGTGGATGCGCCCGGAGCAGCCGCCCAACAGCAGCAGCAGAAGTAGCCGCCGCCCCCACTCCGCGAGGCTCCCGCGGCCGAGCCCCCTCCTCTCGCTTACTGCCATCTCTGGAGCCACCGCCTCCACTGACTCCGCCTCTGACGCTCCTAGGCCCGCCTACCGGTGAGCCAATCGCTGCACGGCGGGGCCCGGCCTTTCGCCGGTCCAGCCCGCTCAGCCAATCAGCGATCGTCTCATCGCAAACCCGTCTCTTACGACATCAGATGGACAGCACCCGACCCGAATGGGAGTGCTGATACTGCTTAACCCCGCCCCCACTTCCACCAATCATTAAAATGATGGTTCCGGATATAGTTTGATAAACAGTTTGTCTAACCAATTATGATGGGCCTGACATCCGGCCCTAGAAGCGGAATTCCTCCACCTACGCTTAACGGTCCAAGGACTACACTACCCATAATGCAACGGGAGCAGACAAGCTCAACAAGGTATCAATAAACTACATTTCCCAGGATTCCCAGGGACGCACTTCCCCTTCTTACCCCGGGGATGTGGCTCCCGGCCAGAGTTCAGGCTTTTGGTAAACACACGCATCTGTCGCATCTGTGGAGGCCTGTCCAGTTCTTCCTAATCTTCCTGCTCCAGCGAGAGGCCTAAGCCTGACCCAGGTTAACTCTTGACCCTAAAATGACCTATGACCCCAGGCTGAGTCTCCAGCCTTAGGCCCAGTCTCCTATCCCAGAGTGAGATCACTGGAGGCCCACCCCTAGATCCCGGGCTAGACTCCATTACCGGCTGAACCCTGACCCCGGGTGAAACCCTTACCTGCAGTTGAGCTCCGACTTCAGCCTGAATCCCTGATCTCCCGCCCCTCCCCTCCACATTGTGCCTTAATCTCCGGTTTAGCTGTCCCCTGACCTGAACGAGTCGCGACTCCAGACCAGCCCTGACCCCTGGACCCACGTGTGAGTCTCTGACCCTTTACTGAGTTGCTGACCCCTTTTTGCTGAGCCTGCGACCCCAGTCTGAGGCCCCCATCCCAACCGTGCTGCTGACCTGGGCTGAACCTCAATTCCCATTCGAGTCTCCGACAGAGTTGAGTCCAGAATTTTGCTGGGCTGAGCCCCAATCCCAGACTGAGTCGCTGAGTCCACTGGGGCACAGCCCAGTTTGCAACTGGAGGTTTCCTAGCCCAGAAGCCACCAGCAGGTGGGGCCAGGTCCCAGCAGAACCACCGAGTCCCAGTGTGGGCTCCCAGGGGTGTCCTGGGTTCTCCCGCCTCTTTCGGTCCTGGCAGCCTGGAAGCTCTGTATAAGGGGAATCCGTCCCTGAGGGCCTGGAGTCCTACCCACCCCCGCGCCCCAACCACGTAGGACGTCTGTCATTCCTGTAGCCACAGTGGCCAGAGAGAATGGGGGTGGGAGCTCCGGGTGCCTCTCTGCTTTCATCCCGGCGCCTCAAAGGGATTTACAAGGTGTGAACAGACTGTTATGGTCGAGGTGACAGACT